>NC_064809.1:85681619-85908816 GCF_023721935.1 Panthera uncia
AAGGGCATCTGGTTTCCCAAAGAATTAATTTGAAAAGAATAGGCTATTTGTGAAATAATATTTAAAATAACATCATTAAATGAATTTATAGGTTAAATTCATTTGACCTTAAAATTCATATTTAAGGTGGGGAGAGGGCTTGACAAAAAGATTTTAATGTACATCTAGATTATAAATGTGTAAGAATACCCAAAGTAATTTTGGAAAGGAAAATGAGAAAGGATTAACCCTACTAAATAATGACAACCTGTTATAAAGATACAAGGTTTCAAGCAGCATAGTAGTGACCCAAGAATAACATCTACAAATCAATGAAATAGAAAAGACAGTCCAGAAACAGCCCTTTATACATAAAAGAATTTAATGTGATCAGAAAACATTGTAGACTAATGGGGAATGGGCAGATTATCCAGGAAATGTTGTTTGGAAAATTGGATCACGATTGAGAATTTCTTTGTAAAACTTTATATTAAATTGACTTAAATTGTTAAGCATATAAAAAATGAAAGGCAAATAAATGGCAAAAATACTTGCTACAAATAGCAGAGGATAAATATTCTTAATATATCAAAGCTGTAAAGATCAGTGAGAAATTTTCTAAGACAAGTAGAAAACTGGGCAATGATGCAGCTGGCAATAAAAGGAAAATAATTAAAATATATAAACATTTAGAGGTGCCTGGGTGGCTCAGTTGGTTGAGCGTCCGATTTGAGCTCAGTTCGTCTCACTGCTGGTGAGTTCGAGCCCCGCATCCGGCTCTGTGCTGACAGCTCAGAGCCTAGAGCCTGCTTCAGATTGTGTCTCCCTCTCTCTCTGCCCATCCCCTGCTCATTCTCATTCATTCATTCCCTCTCTCTCTCTCTCTCTCTCTCAAAAATCAATAGACATTAAATAAGATAAAGTAAAATATATAAACATTTAAATATTCAAATTCACAACTAACTAGAAATGTGCAAATGAAAACCATAAAAAACTCCATCCACTTCTTTCCATCTCAGTCTCACTGGGAAGCATTAAGTAATTATACTTATTCTTGCAAGGAGTGGTTGGAGTATCAAGATTTAAAACATTCATCCCCTTTAGTAGTTTATAAAAAGACACGTACCATAGTGTAATAACATTACATTGTATTGTAATAGTGAAATATCAGAGACTCTATGAATATCCAGTATTGCAGTTTAGTATGCTCTTTTCTGTTTAAAAATGTATGTCCACAGGCAAAAAAGTGAAAGGGAATACCCTTATAATCTGGTTTGTATTATTTTATATGGTACCTTTTAATTAAATTCATCAAAGTAATTTTTTCATAGGAGATAAAGTACTTCTTGTATTTCTACCAGTTGGAGATGCTCACACATTTACTGTAAAAGAAGCAGTTCCAGGTATAATGTGTTTATAGTTATTCTTTGGAGAGACTTTTAACATTGTATGTAGACTGTATTGAGCATAGACTGTATTTTGACCTTTTGACTGGAGTCGTCTTATTAGTATATGTGGTCTGGTGAGTCTCTATTTTTGTCTTATCTCCCTCCTGTAGTAAAAATATGATGTTACAATCGGATCTTAAAACCTCTAACTGCAGAAGATACTGAGAGGAATTGGAGGATTTTCTTAAGTTTAAAATATGATTAACTAATGATTCTCCTCCCATGGATAGGTTATATTTTTAGGTATTTATAGTTGTTTAATTTAGACACTAAAATAGTCCTTCATATTAGGAAATTTTTATAGCAAATAGCTAATGAGTTACCACCACGCTTAAAAGTCAAGTTTACTTTTCTTAGGTGGAACAAAATTTATAAAATGGAAAAAAATGTTTTACATTAATTTGACTTAGTATTTTGATTATTTTAAATTAATATTTGAATTTAAATTAATATCGTCATAATTATCTAAATTATTTCACATAAAATTTCTTCCCATTCAGCTTGTAGAAATAAGTAGTGGCTTAAGGCTTCATATGGAAATAGCATGCTTTATTTAATTAAAAGTGTGTAAAAAGGCTAATGACATTTTTTAGATAAATTGCATTTTTGAAACTTCAAGTATATGGAGATATTCTACAAGAACAAAGTATGTATGAAAATCAGTAGTTATGACTTACAAGTTTATATGAAACTATCTACAGTTTCAAGATTTGAATTAAATGGATACATTACTAAGATAAAATTTTTCACTACCAGAAATAAGGATATTGGTCATAAAGATAGTAACAAAGTATACTTGGAACTATTTCATATAAATTTAATAAAGCTTTTACTAAAGACTAATATTATGAAGAATCAGTTGTTCACCCTGATGTAGTAATTTTGCCTGATCGTACATACAGTATTTGGTTTTGCCTCGATTATAATTTAAGTACATTTTTAATATACACCAGTTTCTTTCTGTTCACTGCATTTTTCTGTCTTGCTGCATTTGCCTTGATAGAATACTGCCTTTAAAAAAATCTTTTTAATGTGTGTGTTGTTCCAACTCGTGGCATTCCACATCAGAGCACATTTCTATTTTTATGTTAATTCATTTAAAGCTCTTTTATTTGAAATGGAAATGACTCCCTGTAAGAGATTAAACTGTGAAAAAGAACTTGATTTTGGAGACTGCCAGAGCTAGCCAGCCATATGGCTCTTTACAAGTTACTTCTGGAAAGCATCGTTCATTAACTGCAAAATAGGTATCATTGTACTTATGAGGATTAAATTATAGATTTTTAATGCTCATAGTGTCAAGTGTAAATGCTAATTGAAAAGTCAATCTTAAATTTGTATAGATAGAGCTCACTTTTACCAAAAAACAACTTACTTTTTTCAGTGTCTTCATTTAGGGTGATAAATTTATAATACAGAATTTATATAATATAGTAAGTACTAAAATTCCCCTTAAGATTACAGGCATATTTATTTTTGCAAAATAGCATAGCCTTAGAGGATAAGGATTAGTTTACAATCTCTAGGAAAAAAATAGTCATGAAAGATAACAGAGGCTATCTTTAGGCCTAGGTTTCCAGGACTTTGTTGAAGTGTTTAAGAACTGCTAGTTTTGGTATTTTCCATGACTTTAATATTTGATTCACAAAGCACATAACATGTGGATTATAACTGGCTAATCTATATAGTATTAACATATTTTAAGTTTATCACTTTTCATTACTATCATTGAGCATCTAGACTGTTTCAGTTTTTGAGCAAGAATTATACTTATCCTGTCACTTAGTCTAAAATGTAGATATCCTTTAAGGATTCAAATTTTAAATGACAAAACAAAAGGGGTGCCTGGGTGGCTCAGTGGTTAAGCATCCGACTTCAGCTCAGGTCATGATCCCCTGGTTTGTGGGTTCGAGCCCGGCATCGGGCTCTGTGCTGACATCTCAGAGCCTGGAGCCTGCTTTGGATTCTCTCTCTCTCTCTCTCTCTCTCTCTGTCTCTCTCTGCCCCTCTCCTTCTCACACTCTGTCTCTCTCTCACTCTCTCTCGCTCTCTCAAAAGTAAACGTTAAAAAAAAATTTTTTTAAGACAAAACCAAAAAATTGTTCTGCAAGTAAGTTTTTTGTTCATTTCTCAGTAAATAAAAATCCCTATCCTAGCAAATTCCATCCTGTTGCCACAGGGATGGAGAGCTTCCAGCATCCATTCATGTTACTTGTGGGCAGAGATAGATATCTGAATATATACTTAAGGAAGATGCATGTAAATGTGTTTTTAGTCTTTTCGTGTGTGTGTGTGTGTGTGTGTGTGTGTGTGTGTGTGTGTGTGTGTGTGTATGCACGCACGCACGTCTAAGCATGAGCATGCATTTGAGCATACTTTCCCTATATACTCTGCTCAAATTCTATTATAGTTTTATATCTGGAACATGTAGAATGTATAGAAAATATAGACCTTTCATTTTTGTATGTAGAGACCTTGATTTTTAGCACTACTTATAGGACTAACAGAAAAACAGAATTTAGCTTTTTGTTACATGTCCTTGAAGAAGTTAGATTTGATAATCCAATCACCAGTCACTGACTGAAGAATTGCTAATAGGTGTCTTGTACTTTATTAGTTATTGGGCATATAAAATATGAATCATAAGGCTAGTGATCTGACAAAACCAAAAGATGCTTGTTTTTTGTTTTATACTTTTTTTTAGTTTAAAACAAGTAAATATAGTTATAAGTCTAGAAATTCTGAATTTGAATTAATCAAAGTTGCATTTCTTTGGGCCCTCTTTTTTTGTTTTGTTTTAATCTTAGGATATATTGCTTTTTTGAGTCTTGGAGTTGGTCTTTTTATTTGGTGGGGGAGGGGGATATGCTCTTAAAAATGCAAAAGTATTAGTTGGTTAGCATCGTATGTTTAGTTTTTGGTTGAGGTACTTTTGTTTAAACTGTTTAGCTTGGTGTGTGTGTGTGTGTGTGTGTGTCTTTACTAAAGGGTTTGTTAAAACAGGTAGTAGTATAGTTCACTTAAAGTGTTATAATAGAAAAGTGAGAATATAGAAGCTACAATAGGAAGTATTTGAAATCTTAAGTAAAAATTATTTTTAAAAAAGAATACCAGGAATAAAGTGTAGCCAATTGGGATTGTCAGGTTTACTGATTCATCATGTTTATTTGTAACACTGTATTCTTTTATTTGAATCATCATTTGCTTTTAGCAATGACCTTGATTCTCATTCAGGTTTGTTCTAATGAATAAAAAAAATTATGGTTGAAAGTATGCTTTTGAATAATAATCTAAAGTGTCCATTGTAAATATTTTATAAAATAACCTATTAAAAATTAAGGAAGAATCCATCCTTTTCCACAGAATTATTTTTTATTACATGTAAAAAGAAAGAGGACAATTTAACTTATTGATTGACTTTCCTTAGTTCTTTCTAAAATTACCCTGGTTCCCTAACGTTGAAGATGACTTGGCTCTTTGTTTTTAAGATTAATATTTATTCTACTGATAGTCCAAATTATCCTAAGGTTATATTCATCTAGTTGAATAAACTACATCATTCTAACAAGCCAGAAGAAAGAAAAGGCAAATAATACTGGAATGTACTTGCGTAGAATCATTTCATTTTGCAGCCTTGATCAGCCCAGGCTTTTTTCTGCATTTGAATACTAGATTTTGCTGGCCTAGCATAGAAACTATAAATAGAATCTTCAGTGCATCAGACCAGTGATGTCACAGAGGCCTTGGAAATCTCTTCTCTCACCTGTAACTAAAGCACAACTCCTGTTTCTACTGTTCTCATTCAATTACAGTAGCAGGATGTAAAAGGGACATAAATGAGATGATTTATTGCTGTGGGTGGTGTTTAAAATCTGAATGTTTTAAATTTGATGGAGCAATGAAGAATGGAGCAAGCTGTGGAGCTGCTCCGGCTAATCAAGGGTAGAAAGATATAACAGTGGTTTGTATTGGTTGGTGTGGCATAGTGTGCAGTGATTTTGTTGATGGGATGTATCTTGATTAGAGGGGTTCTTTTGATTTAGATTCATATCTTTAAAAGTACCTGAGTTAATTTTTTTTATAAAGAATTTAATGACTGACCACCTATCCCAAGTTTAAAGTACTGTGTTCATATAACTATATTATAATCAGCTGCATTATGAAAAATATTCTTTGTTTTCTTCCAGTGTGAAAAATTCAAATTATTGTCTCCCATCATATACTGCTTATAAGAACTATGATTATTCAGAACCTGGCAGAAACAATGAACAGCCAGGCCTCTGCGGCCTAAGTAACTTGGGAAATACGTGTTTCATGAACTCAGCTATTCAGGTAGGTCCTTTCCAAAGTGAAACTCATGTGTTTCATGGAAATCAGCAATAAAAGAAGAGTAAACTTTTACATATCAAAACATAAGTATTATATATGTTTTGAAAGTTTCTGTTTTCGTGGAAGATTTAAGCATGTATATTTGAGTCACTCATTCTAGTGCTAGTATCATTATCATGTTCCTCAATTAGGTGGCATATGACTGATTACCACATGGTGGAAGATTAACTATCACTTCATGCAAAAATATAATTTCAAACAGAAAACCTAGACTCTTAAAAAAAAAGAAAGAAAGAAAAACACCACATGAGATCTCTCCTTTACATATTCAGTAGAAATTTCATGCGTTTTTTGGACATCTGTGGGAATGTTAGAGAATGAATCTTTTATGGTCACCAGTCCTCTAACTCTAAATAAATTTATTTTTAAATCTTTTTTTTTAAACTTAATATGAAATTAAGATTTTTTTTAATGAGAAAATTCTGTGAACCTCCTTTTGCATACATATTTTAACAAATCACTTTCCCTTAAAGATCTTTTAATTTTGGGGATATAATTGATCACTGCCCCTTTTTTCCCTTTGTCTCTCCATGGAACTCCCCTTTTCTTCCTGCTCTGTCTATATCCTCTTCCAACTTGTTAAATATTTATGTCTTTGATCGACTTTGAAGTAATGACAATAATCTATATATTTTTTAATATCTCACTGTTTATAAAATTAGAGCTGGTTGTTTCATTCCCCTTTGATAAAATTCTGTCTTTCAAAAAGCCCAAAATAATGGTATACTATTTTTGATATTTCAATTTTAACCTATTTTTTTTTTTTTCTTTTGGTCCTTTGTTTTGGGGTGTTTTTTGTTTTTGTTTTGCAAATTCTGAAATTTTATTTTTAAATATGAATTTTTTGTTCTCTATTCATATTTTAATAGTAAATCTCCTATGCCCACGTGTCATCCTACAAAGATATAGATTACATATAGAGTATGGATTAATTAAGGACATTATTACAATTCTTTTTCACTAAGAATAGTATACGACTCTTAACCACCCAAATTTCTAAATAAATCCTTTTGTACTTTGGCATTAATCAATTTGTCTCCTAAATTAACCATTGCCTTTGCAGCATTCTTGGAAAATTAGAACTTAATTGTCATAATTCTCTAGATCAGGAATTGGAAATCTTTTAGAAATGCATAGAGGACATAAATATGCTTAATTTCTGATTTCTTGGTTTAGAGTTGAGCCACTCAGGAAATAGCCTTTCTGTTCAAGCATATACTGTGTAAGGTTAATAAACTCTTCCTAAACCCTCTTTGATGAGTAATATTACTTATACTTTAATGTGAATTTTTTTATTCAAAATTATTTTTCTGGGATCCTAGCACTAAATAAGCAATTTTTTAAAACATTTACCTTTATTTTTCTGGGAGAGGAGAATGGGAACATCATCTGAGAACAAGTCAAAACATACTATTATCCTGACAGCTATTTAGATAAAGTGTGTGGGTGCTGAGCTTACAGAGACAGGAACAGGCCAGACAGGTTCTCATTTTATTTGGGTATCTGTTGGACTACTCTACCTGACCTCTGAACATCATCTTTAATACCATCTCTGGAAAATGTTTTATATAAATGGTGGTTTCATCAGTACCAGAAAACCCTGTTCTTGTGTCACCAGGTCATAATTTTTGTATAACTCCTATCCTTGCACTGCCAAAATTATTTTGGTTCTAGACACTTGATGAAAACTTGAGAAATTTTTTTTGTTTTCTTTTTAATCTAGTGTAGAAAACCAATCCTGATGCTTTCTCATAAGGATTAAGAAAATAATTTTAACACTATAGGCACTAAAAAATTTGAGTCTCTCAGAAGAGAATGAGTTCATGTTCATGCTAATCATTCAGAGAAAGCTCTGGCTTTCATTCAAACTGAGTTCCTTTGAAGGGATTATTACATTCTAATTACCTCTGCCTTTGATATAGTCTTTAGTGTTTTGTTTCCAGATGGTTATAATTTCTCAAAAATGAGTATTAAAATTAAATCTTCTAATCACTTTATGTTGAGCTGAATTTGGCATTTGTTGAACTTTCTTGTATATGTTTAAGGTATCAGAAACTTCTATTAGTTTTTGCCTCACTTTAAAGCAGTGTTATTACAATAAGTTGGTAGGTCTATTGCTGAGCGTCTCTTAATGTTATATCGCCTTCACATGTTTCATTTCAGTTGAAATTAGATTCATGAGGGTGAGGTTTGTTAGGGTGATAGTTTGTTACTTTCTTGTACTAGTCATAAAATAAGAAAAACTTTTGATGAAAACTTAAGGGATTTAAAATTTTTAAGCAGTGGATATTATTTCATGTCTGTGTCTTGGCTGGAAATTGTATTTTCTCTAAAATAAAAATCTCTACATCAGTTTGGGTAAGAGAAAAAGATGAGTTTTTATTTTTGCTACTTTTGACTTTTAATCTAAATCCACAGTTAGAAAAGCTAGTATTAGTTTCATTTTCTTAAAGCTTTTGTGATTTTTGATTGGTTAGATGTCCACTCTCAACCTGAAAACTCACCATTAAAGGGAATACAAAATGTTGGTAGCCTTTATCCCTGTTTCATGAACATGTATGTAAGTTGTTAGGTCTACAGATGAAAGGGGTAAAAGATAACTAATAGATTTTTTAAAATATTTTTTTTAGATACTATTTCCTCAATTATCCTTATTTTCCAGTTTTCTTGTAATACCTGTGAAGTTGAAGACAATTCATGAGCTTCAGAAATATTCCAATATTTCTCCTGATAATTTGAATTTCAATGTAACTTCTTATATTTACCAATCCTAAAAAATGCATAGACATTTTAGTATCTCAGGCAGTATAATTACTGATATATTTTTAAAAATGTGAGTGGAAAGCGTACCTTTTTTTTTTTTCTGTGTGAGAATGGATTATGCTTATTAAGCTATCAGTAGTCTTGAGGTAATGAAATCTTTTGGCTTCTTATGATTAAAAACTAAGTGGCACCAATCTTATTATGAATTTAATATTATTAGTGTTATTTAATTATATTGGTATTCAAGATTTTGTCTGATGTAATGGTATGAATGAATATTAAATTTTTTTGATAGTAGTACTGCCATATAGTTCTAATTTCTTAAGTTAATATTTATTGAATATCAAACATGTGAGATACTTTTGGACATAAATCCTGACCTCATGAAGATTATAGTCTAGATAATTTGATTTTCACACTTTCTGTATTTCATTATGAAAATCTTTTTTTTTTTTAATTATTACTATGAAAAGTTTAATTCTATCCTCTTTTTAAACAGATGCAGTGAAGTTGTTTTGGGTAAAGGATGTGGAGTCCCATCTGCTTTCTCTTACTTTCTTTTCTTAATGGCCCCAGAAGCATTTTCATGGGATTCTAAGACTCTAAGGAACAGTCTAAAAACTATATTATAGCAAGAAAAAAAGAAAAGAACACATTAAAAACTAATAATATAGATTAGGAGCACAGACTATAGAGTTTCACTGTCTGGATTGAAAATAGGTCTCTCCTATTTATTAGCTGTGTTGCCCTGTTTACATTATTTCCACAACTCATTTTTCTCATGGGGAAAATAATAGTACCTGTATCTTAGGAATTTCATGAGGATTAAATGAGTTGAATATAAAGCTCTTAGAATAGTGACTGGCACATCATAAATGAGTAGGCATTAGGTTAATATTTTATCTTCTTTTTTTTTCTTTCAATTCAGGGAGCTAAGCAGAGTGACTCTGGAAAAAAGTCTACCTTCAATAACCCCTGTATTTATTCCCCTTTCCTACAAGTCTTATTCCACTTGGGTTGAACCTAGTGAATGAAGAAAGAATTAATTATATTTTTAAATTATTTTTCACTCAGTATTATTGTAATAATGGTATTTATCATCTGCTCCATTTCTGAACTGTGTTTAACTCTCCCTACACAAACTGATAGGCAAGGAATATAATAATGAAGAACTCTTTGTGCATATTTAGTCTTCAGAGAGCTCAAAATTCTTGAGATCAGGTTATCCCTGGCCTCAGCCTCCTCAGTAGTTATGATTGTAGGCATATACCACCATGTCCCAGTGGTACAAATAAGTTAGCAAAATAGTTTTCTAATGTCCTAAATCTTTGAGAGAATGTTTAGTTATAAAAGTTTGCATTATTGGAGGTAATTTTAATTAGCATCAGTTGAGTAGATTCAGGAGCACTCCAACCCTTGTCTTTTTCATTGTCAAGGCCTAGGAGGCTCATGATTGGCTTCCTGGAAGAAGCAACTCTTCAGATGGATTTGAAGCAGGGAAGTGATATGGTCTTTTCCACTGGAAGGCAGCATGGCGTAAGATGGTTGTTTTCAAACTCTTTACTTGGAAGTAATAGGGCTCCTTACTGTAGGAAGTCATTGAAAAAAAAATAATCGAGGGTCTGTTCTGTCATATAGTGTAAAATCAGTTGTGATTCCAAGCATTTTTAAAGTCAACTTTTTTATCATTATTATTATTATTATCTGTTGGATTAGGAAAAAATCTATTCAATAAATTCAGAAGAATGTTAAATAGAAAGCTTAAAGTTTATTTTTCAAATAAACAGAATGAGTAATACACAGAAATAACATTTTTTTAAGAAACTAAAATCCTATAATACCGTGAAACAGTGGAAAAGATATTACTGAAGGTATTATTTTTGTGTTGTAGTACTTTATAGCTTTGCATATGATGAAGTATAATGCTGTTCTTCTCTCACCCTGAGACATTCTTTTTGCATTAATTGGAACACCAATTCTTAGAAGCCTGGTTTAACATGAAGCTAATTTTGTTTAGCCAAATTTATAGTTAAATAAATGAAATGGTTTTCATCAAAAAAAGAATCATTTAACCCCTGAGACATAAGAATTTAAAAAAAAAACAGTTGAGGGGCGCCTGGGTGGCTCAGTCGGTTGGGTGGCCGACTTCGGCTCAGGTCATGATCTCGCGGTCTGTGAGTTCGAGCCCCGCGTCGGGCTCTGTGCTGACAGCTCAGAGCCTAGAGCCTGTTTCAGATTCTGTGTCTCCCTCTCGCTGACCCTCCCCTGTTCATGCTCTGTCTCTCTCTGTCTCAAAAATAAATAAAACGTTAAAAAAATTTTTTTTTTTAAAAACAGTTGAGGATCTTGAGGAAATGACTTCTTCTAATAAACAGAGAATATAGCTAAAAATTCAAATATTTCTTCATAGGGCAGATTTTTTAAAAATGATAAATGGCATACAATATTATGTTAGTTTCATGTGTACTACATAATGATTTGATATTTGTATATGTTACAAAATAATCGTCTGTCACCATGCAAAGTTATTACAAAATTATTAACTGTATTCCCTATGCTGTACTTGACGTATCTAATACAGGAAATTAAAATCAGTTATTTGAGTTCCTCCCATATTATGTGCCAAAAATTACATGGCACTATCATCAAAAATATGTTGAATCATCTATCAAATGGCAGCTCACTTGGGTCTTCTTTCCATTTTGATGTAAAATGGAAATGACCTTACTTATATTAGAACCATTCACTTTCTCAACACAGATACCAATGTTTTTACTTTTCTCTTTGTTTGAGCTAGGGTAAGAGAGAAGTCACCCCTTCTTTCAGAAAGAGAAAGGAGGATGCACCCGGGTGGCTCAGTCAGTTAAGTGTCTGACTCTTGATTTCAGTTCGGGTCATGATGTCACAGTTCGTGAGTTTGAGTTCCCGCTGTTAGCACAGAGTCTGCTTGGAATTCTTTCGCTCAGCCCCTCCCCTGTTTGCACGTTCTCTCTCTCAGAATAAATAAACTTAAAAAATAAATAAACTTGGAAAAAAAAAAAGAGAAGGGGGTGGAAAAGGAAAACCTGATTTGTCAGGCATTTTATTTGGGGGAAGAATATATATAGCATAGTTCTGTAAGAATATAGTTTTCATGACTGGGGGAGAAATGGTATCTTTAAAAGAATGACTTGAACCTGTGTAACTTGGCTCATAGTGATTTTTTTGTCATGAAAACATGCCTTCTTAAAATTTTAAAAAATTTTTTTTTAGTTTTTAATTTACATCCGAGTTAGCTAGCAACAATGATTGCGGGAGTAGATTCCTTAAGAAAAGATGCCTTTCTTAAAATCAGATACTGAAGCAATCTGCTTATTTGTCTGCTCTTCACATTTTCTGAATGAAAATACAAATCTCTCTAGGATTAATGCTTCAACTTCTGAATTAATATAGACTTAAATGTTTTATCTGCCCCTAATTCTATAATAGGAAATGACATTAAGTATAGATTGTGGAGAAATAGAGGGATGATTTCAAGGAGTTGTAAATAATTACACCTGATTCTAATACAGAATTGTTTCTACATTATTCTGGCTATAAAAAGATCAACACCAATTTACATATACTCACTAGGAAGGATTACTTACAGTGATCACACCTTGTAGCAGTGGTTAATACAATCAGACTAAAATATCTTGTATTGATTTTTTTTTTTTTTTTAATTTTTAAGTAAGCTCTATACCCAACATGGGGCTCAAGCTCACAATCCCAGTTTCAAGGTCCACATGCTCCATGGAGTGAGCCAGCCAGGTGCCCTTCTTGTAATGATTTTAATAGTTGTTGTAAGGATATTTATTTGTAGGGGCACCTGGGTGGCTCAGTCAGTTAAGCATCCAATTCTTGATTTTGGCTCAGGTGATGGTCTCAGTTTGTGAAATCGAGCCCCTGTTCCAGGCTATGTCCTGACAGCACAGAGCCTACTTGGGAGTCTCTGTCTCATCTCTCTGATCCTAATCCGCTCATGCTCGTGCTCTCTTTCTCTCGAAATAAACTAAAAAAAAAAAAAAAAAAAAGGTATTTATGGGGTGCCTGGGTGGCTCAGTTGAGCGTCTAACTCTTGATTTTGGCTCAGGTCATGATCTCTCAGTTCATGAGTTTGAGACCCACATCAGGCTTCATGCTGACAGCACGGAGCCTGCTTGAGATTCTCTCTCTCTTTCTCTCTCTGCCCCTCCTGCTCGCTCACTCACTCTCTCAAAAATAAACATTTTTTTAAAAAGGATGTTTATTTGTAATCAAAGGAAAATGTAAGAAATGTCAATCTATAATTTATAACAATAACTACAACTTTCCTCCCTTCTAAAAATAAAAACCAAAAAAAAAAAAACAAAGTGGAAGTGGTTCCAGATTTACTTCTATCACCTAAAAATCAAACAGTTGATTTTCTTGATGGCAGAATGTTTTCTAAGATCTATTTCCTCCTTTATTAAATATACACTAATATTCAACACTTTATAGTTGGAAGATTCTAAAATGTGTCAGGCTTATAGTCTAAATTCTAAATTGCTATTATGGAATAGTGTCACTAGAAAATATAGGATATTGGACTGATAGAGCCTTAAGAAAAGGAAAGGCACACTAGATCCCCTCTAAATCCCTCTTAAGGGCTTGTTTTGTTATCTTTTGTCTATTTGTTTTAATGTATACATATAAACTGGTCAACTGAAGCTGTGCTATATTTATTACTAAAACCTCCCTAATCTTCTGGACTCTTTTTCTTTTTAATGTCCTTTATCTTAAAATCACCTTTCTATTTTAGTTTTTGCGTAGAAATAGTTTGTGAGTATGCTTATTGCTCATGAACCACTTCATTAGTCACTTTACAAATAATTGCTTAGTTACATATTCCTTTAGTAGTGTATACATATATGGAAACCAGTTGCTAAGTAATATCAATAAATTCTTAACAGTGATTTGTAAACTATGCTATATGGGGCAGGGAGAGGGTCAGTGAGTTGGTTACTGAAAACCATTACTTAATAATAATATTTGAAATAAATTACTCATTTCCCTAAACTCATATTAAAAATTAACAGCCCAGTAAAGAACCTGCAGCCTCTGAAAACAGTACCCTTCTTTGCAGAGTGCAGGTTTTTATATCATTGTCACTTTCTTAATTTCCTCTTCACAGAGGTCTGTCAGGGCATAAGGTATCCTTATTTCACTGATGAAAAAATTGAGGCAAGGAAAATTTAAGTGATTTGTCTAGAACAACTTAGTAAGTGAGTTAAAACTCAGTTGTTATTCCAAACATTCTGAGATAATGTATCTGTCAAAATTATACTAATCAACTTGTAAGAAATGCATAAAAATACTTAATTGTGGTCAGGTATACATAACATAAAATTTACTATTTTAATCATTTTAATGTACAGTTCAGTGGCCTTAAGTATACATATTGTACAGCCATTAAAAATGTTTTTTATCTAGGCCAAGTATATGGTCCCCTTAATACAAGATGGTCCCCCAAAAGTAGTGTTACTTTTGTACAGATCAAAATAGTTTTGTAGGAGATTATATACACATTTACTCATTTGATAGAGTGTTCAGAACATTTTAAAAACTCCTTTTGGAATTGCTTTCCTTTTTCTTAATATCATTGATATTTCTCTTCTTTGATGATGAAGTTGATTTTCAAAAACCTGAAGTTTTTCAGAACATTATCTTCAGAATATTGTAGGTGATGAAGCTGGGTAATTCTTTTTAATCAAATATACTTATGAATTCATCCATTCATTTACTCAGCACATATTTATTGAGGGCCTACTAAGTTCCTTTCGTAGGGACTAATTGTAACATTGTGAACAAAACTGTATTTGTTTCCATGGAGCATAGTCTAGTAGAGAAGATAAACATTAAATAAATCATGAATTCTGATAAGCAGCATGAAGAAGAAAAATGGGGTGCTCTGAGAAAATAACAAGAACTTGGAGAATACCTGCTTGATCTGGGTGTCATACTGTCCATAAGTAACATTTGAGTTATGACCAAAGAACTCATGAATTAGGTGTGAATTAGGTGAGAGTTGAAGTTAGATGGAGAGCAGTAACGTGTGCAAAGCCTCTAGGACAGGCAAGTTTGAGGAGCCAAAAGATGAGTAGTAACCTGTGGAATAATATTTGAACGGGAGTGGTATAAAATGAGTCTGAAGAAGTAGGCAAAGCCAGATCATGTAGGGGGAATTTGGATTTTAATGTATTATGAAAGCATTAAAGATTCTTAGGCTACCGTAATTTCATCTGATTTATTGCAGTTATCTCCTAGCTGATTTATCTGCTTACATTCTTCATCCCCATGACCTTTTCTCAAAAGAGCAGCCAAAGCTATCCTGTTCAAACCTAAGGCATTTCCATTACTCCTTGTCTGTAATACTAAATGCTTTCGTATTTCACTCAACCAAGGTGAAGTTCTTAAAACAGGTACAAGGCGCTGTATGATATTGGCTGCATGCTATCTTATTTCCTTCCACTTTCTTCCATGTTCCCTTTTCTCCATCCTTATTAGCCCTAGTCTTGTGATGCCAAGAATGTTCATGCCTCAGGATCTCTGAACTTAGAATTTCCTAGCCCTGGAATTTCTTCCTCCAGATACTTATGTCCTTGTTCTCTCTCTTCCTTAGGTCTCTTATTATCAGTCAGAACCTTCACACTCACTTTATATGCAGTAGTAACCACCCTCTCACATTCCATACATCAGCCATGACCACCTCATATGCTCTCTACATATTTGGGTTTTTTGTCTGTCTGCCTTTGCCTACTTCACACACACACACACACACACACACACACACACACACTCCATGAGCTCAGGGCCTTTGTTTTAGTCACTGCTATAGCCCCAAATATCTGTCTACCTCCTCCTACCTCTCTCTCACATACATCCTCCATGAACACAGGAGTCACTGCTGTACTTCTGTTACCTAGAACAATGTTTGATATGTAGAAGGAACTCGAGTTAATGAAAAGTGAAGAAAGTCACATTTGTCTCTAGGTACTGGCTTGTGCATCATAATTATAGCCATTTAACGAAATTGGAGTGATGGGAGGAGGGGCACAGTAGCAGGAGCAAATTTCGGGTAGGGAGAAGAATATGAGTTAATTTTTTTAGGCATATTCAGTTTGTGACAACCATGAAACATCCCAAGTTAGATACATTATAGGCAGATAGATATTCTAACAAGGAATACAGACCAGAGGCTTAGGTTAGCAATGGAAATATGGCTGCTTGTAGATGATATTTAATATCAGGTATAGTTGCATCTAAATGAGGGCATCTATGAAAAAGAGGTCCCAAGACTAAGCTTTAAAATGTAACATTTGAGTGGAGTAAAAACACTGCTGTTGCCAACAGGAGAAAAGAAGATTGTTTATAAGTAGTTTCTAGATTTTGTGTTGACTTTCATTATCCTAAAAATATGAGACCAGTTTATTTGCTAAGAATGAAAGAGTAAGATTGCTTGGCAGTATTGAAATCTCATTTCAGTCTGGAGATCAATTTAGAACGGTGTGGGTTTATTCACTTGAAATTTTCGCTAGCAGTATTTAGCTACATGGTGCATACAGTAGATGACTGGGTTCATATAGTAAGTAACTGGGTTTATCTAGGGTTGGAGAGAGAAAGGGCAAAGGAATTAAGAGCAGCTAAACTAGTTGTCTTGTTTTTATCGGGGTAATTTATTTAGCTAATCCAACAAACATCCACTGAGTCTCTGGGTACCAAACAGTATTCTAGCCATTAGTAATAGAATTGAAAAAGACTGCCTGTGCTCTTAGAAGTTCTTGGTGTTGTGAATGAAATAGACGTATAAATAAATAAGACACAGTATGTGATATGATAGAAAGCATGATCAGCCAAATGTTACAGAAGCAAAGAAAAATGAGCCCCTGGGAAATAAGTGAGGCTTCACCAAGGAGGTGACTTTTGAGTCAGGCCTTGATTTTATTTGATAAAGTACACTATTCATAATGACTTCCCTTTTATTCATCTGGTCATAAAAATAACACTGAATTACCAAAGGTACAAATACAACATTACAGCTCATGCTTGTTCCCATAATTTTCTACCACAAAAATCCCTACATTAGAAATCTATTTTACCATACCATGGGGTGCCTGAGTGACTCATTCAGTTAGCGTCTGACTTGAGCTCGGGTTAGGATCTCACAGTTCATGGGTTTGAGCCCCATGTTGGCCTCTGTGCTGACAGCTCAGAGCCTGGGGCCTGCTTCAGATTCTGTATCTCCCTGCCCCCCCCCCCCCCCGCTCTGTGCCTCCCCTTCTCGCACTGTCTCAAAAATAAACATTAAAAAAATGAAAACAAATCTGTGTTACCATACAAAAAAGCTCATTGAGTATACACACATGAAACACATATTGGCACCCACTGTATGCTAGATATTAATGCTTTTTCATATGTGTGCCAGCTCTAACGAAAAGTACCTAAAATATTTTGAGCAATGACAGTATCAAGAAAACATACAGCCTTCTAAAGTGATTACATCAAAGATGATGTTCATTTGAACTTGAAGGGTTTACCAGAAAATCACTGCTTTATAACCATGTCGTGTATAATTAAAAATTGAAAGTCTGTCTCTGGCTTTCATTTAGAGAGATGTTGCTTTGAAAATAAACTGAATCACTGACACACATGCACTAATCTATATACACACGTATGTTCTATATGTATATATGAATGTAAATTTATATCTATTTATATATGTAAATATAAATATATATATATAGTTGTTGTTACAGATTTGGTATGTAATTAAAGTATTATGAATGATTCTTCGGTAATTGCCCAGGACCTAATTATTATATACTTTGACAAGAAAAAGTTTTCAATAACTTTTTAAAAGAAATTATAAATTTTTAACCAAAATGTTACTAATTGTTTATAAGGAAATTCTTAATAGTAAGCTAGAACATTTTAAGATTCCTCTTATTCTCATTGTACCATACCTGAAGTGTCTGTGTCATCATGATTATACCACCATCTTCCTGGGACCTTTGCTATCTTCCCTGAGACTTGTTCCATTAATCATCATATCTTTGTTATGTACCTTTTACCTCACATTTTCACTGTGTTCCTTTCAGCATATATATATCGTCAAGTCTTTTTTCTTCTTCTTCTAAGTGAGGAGTGAAGAGGACTCTTAACCTTGAAAACTGAAAATAATGGTTTGTACTTTCTTCCTACTTTCTCATCTTCCATTCAGTAGTCCTCTGCAGCATAGCATAGTAGTTACAAGCATAGGTTTTGGAACCTGACTGCTTGGATTCAAAACCTAGTTCTGCCACTTGGTTGTGTGAAATAAGAAACTTTTTAGTTTCTTCATCTGTTAAATGAAGATAAATTGTTTAACAAGTGCTTGGTACCTGGTAAACAATATGCAGTTATCAACTATTGTTATGTCATCGCTGTGACCATCATACCACCCCCAAAAAATTGCTTTTGATAAAGTCATTCTTGACCTTCTGTTTGCAGGGTTGTTTGTAGCCTCTTTACCTTTGAGATGTCACTCTTTACCTTTGAGATGTTGACATCCACTTTAACTGACAAATCTCAAATCTGTCTCTACTATAATTCTCCCTCCTGAGTTTCCTTCCAGTATATAACAATTAGATGGACATTTCTGCCTAGATAATATTACACTTAAACTAACCTTGGCTACTAAGACCAAACACTCTCCCAAGAAACCTGATCCTTTTATCTCATACTCCCCTAGTTGCAACTGTCCACCCACTAACCCAAGTCAAAAACTTGAGACTCTCCCCAGATCCTGTTCATTTCACTACCTCTTAGCATCACTTCCATCCATCTTCTCTTCTACTGTCAGTACAATATTTGAGTACTTGAGCATCTTTTATGTGACCTGTTGAAATATATCTCTAACTCCTATCTTTATTCCTTCATTTATCCTCTTCCTCTCCATTTAGTGCATTGCTTCCAGAGTCGTCGTTTTAAAATGCAAATATAATTATTTACCTCTTTGCTTAAAACTTGCTTCTCATCACCTAAAGGATAAAACCCAAATGGGGCTTTTCCTACCTCTTAAGCCAAAACTAAAGGTTCTTGGAATTTGTTATGTATCAAACTTGTTTGTGTATACTCCTTCCTTTTCCCTCGTTGCCTTTCCCACATCTCTATCTCTCCTCCCTTTTCTCTCTTTCTTCTGGATAAATACCTATTACACAGTGAGAGTCATGAAAGTAGAGACTGTCTTTGGTTTTCTTTTATATCCCCAATGTTTAGCATAATGCCAGATAATGATTAGAACAGTATTTCTCAGAGTCTGTCTATGGATGAGACAGTATGGTTGACAAATAAGCATAGAAATTAAGTATAAGTGATCTAAAACTTTTCTAGCAACTTGGTCAAGGTATTTTATATCTATTAAATCTCATAATAGAAGATGAGGCTTTGTTTTTTTGTATGTCATTTTTTATTTCATTTTTCTAGTGGTTCATTTTTACTGTACTTTATAAAAGTCTCAGTCTATGATGATTTGGAAATTGTTAAGAAATTAGTTCTTTCACATAAACAGAGAAATACTGCATTAGAAAATTTACCAGAAATGTTTAGAACTTCACCTGGACCAGATTAATGATCTTTCTGGAGCTGTCTAACTCCAAAAGAGCACATTAATTTTAAAAAGAATAATAGCACATTTTATATATATTTACTTCTTGCAACCGAGTAAGTCAGAAACCCAGCTATATATAAAGTTCAAGAAATAATACAGTGTTAGGTTCCACCGGTGTAACCAGTCTGATGGCACTTGCGTCGGGCTGCTATGTTAACCCCAGCCTGGCAGACCCCAGTCCCACGCAACTAGTTCCGTGAATGCACAGTGAATGATAGGAAAAAATCCTTTTGGAACATTATTTTTATATTACTAGAAACTCTTCAAATAATAATCTTCTGTTCCTAATAAATATCTGTTGAGTGATTATTTAGATAAATTTAAAGTTCTTTTGGATTATGAAAATAATCAGAAACCCTTCATAGTTCATGCTATTACATGGTCCTTAAACTTCTTTTTCAACTCAGCTGAAGTATTTATTGTCAGTTTGGGGTCTAGTGTAATGAAATAATGAAGAGAAGTACATGACTTGGTGATTTTCCTTAAAGAATGTAAAAATTCAGTTAAACTTTGTGAAAAATTTCTGCTATCCTTTCATGTATGCCTTCACAGGGAAACTAAAAGATCAGTGAATCAGAAATTTGTGATACTTATTTTTTCAAAAATGTTTCTATACTGAATATTATGTGCAAGGCACTGAACCACACACAAAATTATGAAGAACCATTGCTTTTTCTAAAGTCCTTCATCTTGCTTGCCTAAAATAGTGGCATTCATTTCATTGTGAGCCAGTTTTGAATTATTAACAGTGTAGAGCAGATAATAATACTAAATATTACAATTGAATTCATATGCTTTAGTTCTTTAAAATAAATACAATTTATACTAAAGTTTATTAATATTATTAGAACCATTTGATTTTAGCTTGCTTCCTATAAATAATATTAAACATAAAATCACTCATTAAATAGCCTCTTACCAAAAAAAAATTTTTTTCTAGACAATTGATGCTATAGCTGAGTAGTTTGAAAACCTCACTAAAATACATCTGCCTGAAACTTGCAGTATTGTTGTTGGTATAATCATCTCAGAAGCTTTCAAATTTACTTATATTAAAAATAGATCTTCCATCTAGTTTCTGCTGATAGCTTTTAGTATGAAAATTAATGTCTTTACATAATCATGGCTTTTTTAACATTGAAATCTCTAGTTATAAGCTTTACTTACTGCCAGTAACAGGGTAGACCTTTTCACAAACTTAGAATTCTCCTTCCTCAATTTTATAGATTAGAGAAAAAAATAACACTATTTCTTTGTTAGCCCACAAAATGTTCCCCATTAGTTCTCCTATTTCCCAGAGCTTTCATAATAATTCTTTATTGAATTTAAGTATTGTATGAAGAAGAAATTTCATAGAATTTGAAAGAAAGGGTGACAGCAGGAACTTAAATTTAATTTATGTCTTAAGCATAGTGACCAGGTTAATAACATACATTACATTGTTAGAACATTATCTTTGTCCAATTCAAAAATGCAGCCTTTGAAACTATTTTATGTAAAGTTCCAATATTTTAAGTTGAGTGTATGTCAGTTCTCTCTTCTCTGACTAGTTGGGAGAGGGAAAAACAGAAGTTTTGGTTTTTTGGGGTTTTTTTAAATAAATAAATTTATTCCCACTTATATTTTACTTACCTGAATTTATTTTTTAAAGAAAGCTTGGAGGGAGATTGGAAATGAAAAGCAAAATAGAATGATTGTATATGCTTTCCCAAAATATGTGGAGAAGCTTCAGAATTGATCTCTCAAATGTAACGAGATTGGCCTTTCCTAAGGGAAAAAGTAACGAAGAATAAAATATCAGGTGTCTTAAAAATACTTCATTTTTAAAATTTACTTGATGAAGGGGCAGGCTTATATTTATACTTCTTCATTGTAAAAATCTACATCATACTTTCCTTTCTCATCCACTGTTTCATTACAGAACTAGAGCCAATGTCCCAGTATTTACAGAAATGCTTCAGAATTCAGACCTTTTTAGAATGTCTATACTGTTGTCATGACAAAGTGAAAAACGATAGCATGGCAAATCTGAAAATTCTTTATCCATCTAATATTAAAATCCAGGAAAAAAATATTGGATTATTCTAAGGTCACTTCAGGTGTAATTTTTTAAATTATAAGAAAAGAATATGGTTTCCTCATTTTAGATTGGGTTTTTATTTTTAGTATTGGTTAGTTTGAAGGTATAGCTACTTTTTTTTTAAAGGGTGTGAGTGGCATTACATTTTGATCAGTTACAGAATGAGTTACACAACTCAGAGCTTTAGGTAACCAAAAATTAAGTTTGTTTTCTTTCCTGTTCTAGTTACCGGTTTACTAAAATAGTGAGCATACATGATCACTTGAAAATTGGGCTTCTGGAGCACCTGAACAGAAAGGGAGTGGTTCATATTCAGCATTACAAAAGACAACTTTCTCTTTTTGAAGGGGATTACTTTGGCTATTTTCCAGGTACTGGGGAAATTCCAGATTCATTACAAGTTATTGGGATGGCTATTAATTATTCATTTCCTAAAATATGTTGATTACAGACTTGAGATTTGGTTATATAGTAGAACTTTATTTCACTTCATCAATTAAAAAATGATATAGAAATTTATAGTGAAATACAAAATTGAGACTCTTATGAGTCATTAATTTTTTCCAGAAAACTCTAGAAACATCAGTCTTATTGATCAGAACATATTTAACGGAAGAACTTTTTGAAAATAATGTAAGAGCAATAGGATTTGTGCATGTGTGTATAAGGAAAACTTATGTACAGAGCATTGTAGCCTTTCCAGCTAATTAAATAATGAAAGAAAATCATAACCTCACATAATATTCCAATTTTAGATGTATGGAAATTTGTAACCAGAGAGTTTTTCATAGAGAATTATTACTTTATAAAATAGTTGAATGGTATATGCATTCTTTTTAAAAATAGTTCTTCATGGTGGCAGTGGTTAAAGTTCTATATACATTGAACCATATGGCAGAATGTCCACTGGTTGAGACAATCGATTATTTAGAAGAACTCTCTTCAGAATTTTTATACCTCATTCTAGGTTGAAGATTTAGTGAGGAGTCTTGATAAAAATATATTTCCAAATACTCTTCCTTCACATGTCTTTGACTTACATGGATTTATCCTGATAGCTTGGGGCATTCACAGTAGCTGTTTTTCTTCATAAGAAAAGCCTGCCTAGGCATTACTGGGACTTTTGTTTTTGAACTTACAGAACTTTTAGATACGTTATAGTTATATACCAGGGTGTAATTCAGTTCTCTTTAGTCTAGTGTTTTCCCACTGTTCTCAGTTTCTGTAAGGACAGCTTCCAGTCTTTCTGTCATACAAGTTTTCATTCATTCAACACACCTTTATTAAGGTATGTGTCAGGCATTGTGCTGTAGACCCTGAGGTACAAAGGTGAAATAGACATGGAGGCTGCTTTCAAAATAAGCACAGTGTAAGTGAGTTCAAGGTATAGAGTTTGCTCAGAAGAAGTAATATTAGTTCTTCCTTGAGGTGCTGAGCAAGATAAAATGTTGTAAGAGATACTGACATGAGTGTTAAAGAATAGGAATTTCTTACAGGGGAAGAACATTCTAAGAAAGGGAGGAAGAAGTACATGGCTAAGGTTCAATCTTAATACATTAAACTAAGGACTAATATGTCTTAAGACTCCTAATTCAAATTCACATTCAAGAATACTCTTATTACTTGGGGTTTCTATTTTAAATGCATATGTAAGCACAGGTAGAGAACCACAGAGCCACTTTCAGGAACAGATACTTAGTAGTCATGTCTGCTCACAAAATGACTGGCTTGCACATACCCAGGCATTCTCATTCCTCATGGATAAACCAATTTTTCATACTAACTTATGTCCTGACCTTCCAGTTAACCAACTGGTTGTTTTATCACAAAGACTAATTTAAATTAATGAATACCAAAACTCTTTAACATCTACTAAATGTGAAATTTAGTTTTTTAACTAAAGCAATTTTGCTTGTTCATTACTGTAAGTTTTTACTTACTCCTTTTTACATTAAGAATTGAGACTACTGGTACAGAATCCTTCTCTTCATTCTGTTTATTGCTTTATTTTTAAGATAGTGTTTGATAAAATTCTACCAATTGTAAAAACCACTGTAGGCACCATTTGATATAAGTAAAATGTGGCTTAAGATCTGTGTTTTATTATGAGTCACATCACTTCATACTTGAACTTCAGTTTTTTTGGTGGTGAGTTGTAAGAGGTAGCTCTCCTTGAAATACTGAAGTGTTGGTATCTGTCAATGTCAGGTAGTTGAAATCTGAATTAACAAAGGTGAAGCTCAAAATGGCATATGACTGGTAGAACATCACAAAACTCATAAGTAGCCATAAAATAACATACTAATACTATTTATGTAATCCCTTTTGTTTTTACAATAGATTTATATCTGTATTCCAGGTTTTGCTAGGAGAAACCGTTTATGTTAGGAAAGGATGAGTTCTGTTCTGTTCTGCAGTTCAAGAATCATTGAGAGTGAGAAATATATCCACATAGGTGCATAAAACGTGTGATTTCAGGTCCATATTATGTCACTCAATAAAGTATCTTACATGTTAAAAGGAGAAATTCCCTTTGTCTGTATATGTCTTAAGAAAGGAATTATTTTGGGACAGTCCCAATCAGATGGAAAAGTGATACTTGTTATAGCAGAGGAATCTTTGAGAGAGATGCTTCAGAACTATGGTTATTGTTGTTTTTATTATTGAACTAACCAAAATCTTTATTCTTTAAAACACTGTATTTAATGGCAACTAGTCCAAATGTCCAGTTTTCTTGTATTTGTCAAAGATGTTCATTCTTCTAAGATAGCCCCATGTTAAAAGATAGAATGAATTGTATAAATTATAACTCAAACTGCAGTATGACCAATATTAAGAAACTACCTTATTACTTCTGCCACGGTGATGGCATTGAATACTGACAACACTTGAGGCATGGAAATACTTTAGTTGTTTGACCTGTATTCTAATTATACCTTGAAATTTATACCAAAAATTAAAAGAGAACTTTTAGTATTTTAGGTGGTCTTTATACTACTCCAAGAATATAATGATTCCCAGAATAATAATTTCAAGGTGAGGGAGAAAAGTATTGTATTTTACAATATGAGAAAGAAAAGTCTGACATCAGTTTCAGTTTTTAAACTACTATGATATGTGCATTAGTAGAACACTTAAACTGTCTATTGAATTTCTGTATTTATATATGTTTGTATAAATTTTTAGAAAAATGTAGCTTGTGAGTTTCTTAACACAGTATGTTCTGGTGTACATCTGAAACTAATGTAACATTGTGTGTCAACTATACTTAAATTTTTTAAAAATTATGTTTAACAAATAGAATGCTTTTTTTTAATTTAAACATAAGGGTTACCTCAAAATATATTGGTTATGATATCTTGATAAGTAATACAAGCACTTATTAAAACTGTGTTTTGTTTTTAGTTTGTTAATGTTCAATTATAGTCATCTTCAAAATGGCTTGTGTCACTTTGAAAACAATCATTGGTCTCTGTATCAACGACTTTAAAAAAAAATCCAAGCAGAGACCCACTACAAAGTAGATAGTGAATTGAATGAAAGTTAAAAGGATGGGAAAGTTTTTTGGTGTTTGCTTGTTTGTATGTTTCAGTTTATTTATTTTACATAATCTCTACTGTGGGGCTCAGGCTCACAACCCTGAGATCAAGAGTCACACAAAAGCATGGGCAAGTTTTTAATAGGTGCTGTCCTTCTTTTGGTTTATATAATTTAAACCAAGTGATTTAAACCATTAAATCAGGTAGAAGTGCTTGATGAAGTTTTTGAGATTATCCATTACCAGCTAATATATTTTTGCCTCCCTAAGTAATAATTCATTCAAGAAAAATTTGCTCTGTGCCAAACATTGAAGGAAAAGATTTAAAAAGCCAAAAGGATAAAAACATTTGTATATATAGGCAAAAACATGTTTTGTTAAACGTGTGTTTATTGTACACATACTGAGTGCTGGAGATATACATATAATTGATATTATGGTTCCTGCTCTCATGAAGGTCACAGTCCATTTGGCAAGACAGATAAACTAAAATTAAAGTTACAGTATATTAGGAGATAAGTGGTGTAGTACAAGTGAGCATTATGCAATATGGAAACATACCAAAGGAAACATTAGAAGGAAATCTAGGAATACTTCCCAGACAGGATACCTGAATCTTGATGGTTTAGTAGAAGTTAATAGAACAAAGAAGGTATATTTCACATAAATGGGATGGATTGATGTTGCAAATTTAAGAGTGAGAGAATACATGGAGGTCAATGAACCTCAAGTAATTAAGTGAGGCTAGGATAGAGTCACATAAAGGTATTAGCAAGATAAGAGGCCACATAGGTGAGCAAAAGACAGACTCTTCTCAAAAATTGAGATTTCAATCTGAAATTGCCATTATTTTTAGCATGAAAGTGATACACATTTTAGAAAAATCACTCCGGATGCTACTGGAAAGCTACAGATTTTAAATTATATTTGGAAGTTCTTTGCAAGATAAGGATACATAGAATTAAGTGAAAACAAAGTTCAAAAATTATTCACATCTGTACAACTTGGTTCTTAGTTTGGTAAAACCATAAATTAGGTTCTTTGTATAATTGTGTTACATTAGTAGAATATCATATTCTTAGTATAACCCTGAACTGATCAAATACAAGGATTTGAAAGCTGATAATTGTTGGAAATGCTGTCTGACTTCCCCTTTGCCTCATTGACTATATAGTGTTCATCCTGTTTGTATTAAATCAGATGATACTACTAAGTGGTGGCATTTAGTGTAGCCATGGTGTATTCTGCGTTGCCTGACCCTACCTCTAGTGCTGGGTTTATAGTTAAAAGAACATATAATGCAAAAGGAAAAGAGAATGAATCTCAAAAGCTGTGTAAGATTTTGAGAGGTTGACATGTAAAAGGAGTTCAGAAGTTGGAAAGTATCCTTTCCTGAATCGCCTCCTACACTGTAATCTACCTTTATCTTCCTCTTGCTCACATAAAATTTGATATCTGCTGAAAATGGCTTGTAAATGACACTAAGGTCTATATAGTCCACTCTAAACATTTTTATTTGCTTTCATTGCCTAAGAATTAATTATATAATACAAATTCCATGATATTATAAACAATTTCCCTTTTGCCTTATTATAGGTACTAGACTACCAATTTGAGCAGTATTATTTTTATTACATTGAAAATACCAAAATAGATGTTATGGTTACTTAAGTAAACCTAAATTAATTCATAATTGAAACCACAAAACAGAACATCATAATTTATTTCAAAAAATCAAATATGCTTAATTTTGAAGTTTTAGTCAAACAGTACATGGTATATAGACATAGTTTATGGCATGCCAGTTATTGGCATGAACCCAGCAGGTTGAACTTTTCATAGCTACCAAGACTGTTTAATCCCAGACTATTAACCTAAATGAGTGGTAAGCAAGCTGTGAAAAACTTTGACTCCCAAGACAAATGTCTTCCTGCAGTAAAAATAAAGAAAAGTATATGTCAGTCATTACATATTCTATTTAATGACTCTAGACATCTAATTCATAAAGTAATATTGGATTCTTAATAAAGAATAATAACACTGGGTTCAAATTATATGGTATTATCAACTTAAAATTATTCTATCTTGAGATAAAGTGTTACGGAAAAACTGTACTTCTGTCATCTATTTTATTTTAACTCCTAAATTATTTCATTCTGAATAGAAAGGAGATGGAGAATTAACTAATTCATAGTTTTAATCTTGCCAAAAAGGAAAATTGAATTGTCATGATACTGAAGAACTGGAGGAAGTAAGAACACACTTAGCCAGAGTTCACATAACAAAAGTTAAGTTTCCTCAGGCTCAGCGAATCTGTACTGTCCCTTCTAAAATTGGTTGACCAAATGGAAAATGTAAAGGCTGCTCTTTCATAAGGAATTGACAATGGAAGCAATAAATACCTCTTTAAAGTTAATTTCTTGCTTGCACTCTATCTCAGTTTTTACCTACTCAGGCTAATTTGCAGGTGCCTGGGATGAGTAGACAAACCATAATTTCTACCAATCAAGTAAAAGAAGGAAAGAAAACTCTGAGCTTCTCTCCCAGTTAACAGGTAGTTTGCTGTGGTTAAAATTAATGCAGATTTTACAGCAACAAATAATAGCATTTTCATTTATTATAAGTAATTGATTTGAAATTTGGGAAATGAATAGTTGAGTGCATCATTTGAGTGTTCATTTGACCAGTTATTTATTAGTTCATGAGGCCATCATTTAAATTTTTCTCTATATATTATGGCAAGTCCGTTTGTTTCTCTCTTCATTTTACATGTTTAACCTGTGATTACTTTTACTTGAAAATGTGTTTTATTCTTTGCAGTGTTTGAGCAACACTCCTCCACTTACTGAATATTTCCTCAATGATAAGTATCAAGAAGAACTCAATTTTGACAATCCCTTAGGAATGAGAGGTGAAATAGCTAAATCTTATGCTGAATTGATCAAACAAATGTGGTCTGGAAAATTTAGCTATGTCACGCCAAGAGCCTTTAAGGTTAGTATGGTTAATACATTTTCGTTAGGGCTATATGACCCCCAGAACAAAAATGTGTTCTTTGGGGGAAGCAGTGAAAAATCATAGCTGTTACATTGGCTTATGGCCCTCCATAGGGACCTAGCACAAATAGAAAGATAAACAGTATATCAGTGCTGTTCAATTTTCTGGGTGGGAGGTGGGGTGTACGATTACTTTAAAATGTCTAAAAAATCTCTGGAAGATGGGGAGGGAAATATTGAAATAAAGATTGGAAAACACTGTTATGGTACAAAATGACAAGAAAGAGACAGCAGAGCATAGGCAGGTTGCTTTATAATAAATACATATATGAGAAACCTACATAAATTTATTTATACAAATGTAAAGGCTAAATTTGGGCATGTCATTGAAGTCTAAGCACTCAGGTTATTTTGAGAGTCCTTGTAAATTTGAAAAATTATTAAAATGAAACTAGTCTATATAACCAGTGCTAAATATGAATTACTTTCAATATAATCCTTACACTTTTAAGTTCATTCTTTTTTGTGAAGTGGTTTCTTAGAACCAATAAAACTTTAATTTGTCATTCAAATAAGAATGAAATTTAGTTTTATATAGTTAAAAGAGTTTTCCTATTTATTTACAGGTGAGATCTATGGGAAATTTTAAACTTAAAAGAGAATAAGAAGCTCTCAGCTTTCAGCCATTTTTTAATATACACAAATGACGCTCATATAGGACATCTGCTAAGCAATATTTTATTAACTGTATACTAGTTCCTAAAACATAAAAACGACAAATCAAAATACTCCTGTATTTATCTTAACTTTCTAAGCTTTGAACAAGCTAGTTTAGACAAACTATTTCTCAATCCTTACCCAGGATTCTAGTTAGTTTCATTTTGCCACCTATTCTCTTTTAAAATTATGTGTAAACAGGCTCTTGATATCTGACTTTTCCTTTCACATTTCTTTTCAGTCTTATAAAAAAATAGTACTGCAAAGACTAGGAAAATTATATATGAACACAAACATTCCTTTTATCTCTGGAATTTACCCTCTTTTTTATACACAGAAAGTAAAGGAGAGCGTTGTAATTTTTTCTAGTGACCCAGAAATATTATTGAATTTTAATAAGTTTGAGTATTTCCAAATCCTTTGTACAAAACTCTACCATATTTTCTCCTTGTTATTTCCTCAGGTCAACATTTCTACATTAGAGATTAGTTATAATTTTAAAAATGTTTTTAGATATGTAATTATCTGTATGTACTTATGTGTCTGTAGTTACCATATCTGCAAATGACTGCCAAAGTGCCACAAGTTGTTTTGAGGGTTACAAATAGATTGTAACAGAGTCAGTGAATTCACAAATATAAAATCCATAAATAATGAGAATCATATTTGTTTTAATCAATTTTGTCCCCGTAACTGATTTTGTATTTTTGCTTTTCTTGCAGACGCAAGTAGGACGTTTTGCACCTCAGTTCTCTGGATACCAGCAGCAGGACTGTCAAGAGCTATTAGCTTTCCTATTAGATGGACTGCATGAGGATTTGAATCGAATTAGGAAAAAACCATATATACAGTTAAAAGATGCTGATGGAAGGCCAGATAAGGTAAATTTAATAATATCATTGTCACCATTGTTACAATAATGTGATATTTCTGTGTAATATGTGTCTGTTTTTCTTACAGATAGTTGCTGAAGAAGCCTGGGAAAACCATTTAAAAAGAAATGATTCTATCATAGTAGATATATTTCACGGCCTTTTTAAATCAACTTTAGTTTGTCCTGAATGTGCTAAGATTTCAGTAACATTTGATCCTTTTTGTTACTTGACACTTCCATTGCCCATGAAAAAAGAACGTACTTTGGAAGTTTATTTGGTTAGAATGGATCCACTTACCAAACCTATGCAGGTAGGTCATGATTGTTTTCTTTGCCTTTGTTGCTTTTATTAAAACTTAGTGTCAAGGGGCGCCTATGTGGCTCAGTTGGTCTAGTGTCTGACTCTTGATTTCATTTCAGGTCATGATCCCAGGGTCGTGGGATCAAGCCCCATGTCAGACTCCACACTAAGCTTGGAGCCTGATTAAGACTCTGTCTCTTTCTATCCTGCCCCTCTTCCACACTCGCATGCACTCTGTCTCTCTCTCTAAAATTAAAAAAACAAAACAAAAACTTAAGTGTTGAGACCTTGTGTCTCAAGCACAATTCAGTAATTAAGTTTATATATGTAAGAGATTTTATAAGCTAAATACTTTGGAAATTAATACACCTTTTTAGAATCGTGAAAGGCTGAGGGATGTGTAAAGTATCATTATTTGTAAAAATAAAATTCTCAAAGGCTTTTTCTTACAAAAGAAAAAATGAGAGGTTCAATTTTGCAATGTTATGATAAATATTTTTCCTATTTTCCAACTTTAATGTTAATTGTAATTTTTTTTCTAGTGTCTTTTGAAAATAAAACTAATAGTACACATTTTGATTCATGTTATGATAATGGTATATTTAAATACCTGTAATTTTTAGTCATCTTAACAACTTGGAGGAGAAATAGAAATTTAGTTGGGCTGGGATGCCTGGGTATGCCTGGGTGGCTCAGTCGGCTAAGCTTCCAACTCTTGATTTTGGCTCAAGTCATGATCTCACAGTCATGAGATTGAACACCACATCGAGCCCCATACTGGACATGGAGCCTGCTTAAGATTCTCTTTCTCTCCCTTCCCCTTTCACCCCTCTCCTTCTCTCTCTCAAAAAAAATAAATAAAAAATTTTTAAAAAGGGGGGCACCTGGCTGGCTCAGTTGGTTAAGCGTCCGACTTCAGCTCAGGTCCTGATGTCACCATTCACGAGTTCAGGCCCTGCATTGGGCTCTGTGCTGATAGCATGGAGCCTGGAACCTGCTTTGAGTTCTGTGTCTCTCTCTTTTTCTGCCCCTCCCCCACTCATGCTCTCTCTCAAAAATAAGTAAACATTAAAAAAAAATTAAAGTAATTTAGTTCAGCTATAAATACTTGCTTCAATAATGTTCTGATCTTCTAACAGTTTGGAGTATCAAACACTGGTTATTCAATTCAAGAGCCCTGAAAAAGGCCTTAATATCAGTTGTCAGCCTGATTCCATTGCCTAGTATTATAGGATTATTTTTAAAATTTGTGAAGCAAAGCACTATATTTCCGCCCTTTATTAATCCTTTTCTGACACATGACCCACCCTAACAAAAGTAGTTCCTTCCTCTTCTACCTTCAGTTCCCCTAAAATTCTCTTCCCGCACTTAACCAAATTTCCCTATAACTTTGGTTTACTTAATCATTTCTCTGCTAGACCATGAGTTCTACTGCAGAAATGCATTCCTAATGGAGAAATATTCAAAAATTCTATTCATTCAAATATGTGTTGGACGCCTAGTGAGAGTGTAAAGCTCTGTTGGGCAAACGGTTCTGGAGGCTAGAAGTCTTACGATCAAGAGTGCCAGCATGGTTGGTTTCTAGTGCAGACTCTGTCTTGTCCTCACTGTGTTTACATAGAGAGACCACATGCATGCACATAATCTGTAAGGGCACCCACCTTTTTGATCTCATCTAAACTTTCTAAAAGCCCCATCTCCAAAGGCTATTACATTGGTGGTCAGGGCTTCAACATATAAATTTTAAGGGGACACAATTCAGCTAATAACAATGTCATGAAATCGATATGAAACATTTGCTTTTAACGCATTTACAATCTTACCATTAATTTAGTCAAAGTGTTTGGTTTTACTGTCGGCAAGGGCACAGTAAATGAAGTGTTCATCATAAAAGTACAGTCCTTTCATTCAAAGTAATTAAAGTGTGGTGGAGACTAGTCATGTATTCAGTTGTAGGAATTCCCCCTATTTCTTTTGCTGCTGCTTTTATGTTTCCTTCCTGAAGTCAATGAGCCTGATGCCCTCGTGTCAATATTTCATTCAGTAGTACTAAGAATGTTAAGGAGGGCCAGTAAAGACCCACTTTTATTTTTGACTGGGGGAGATGTGTTCACATTTCTAAAATCACATCCTTTAATAAGTATAAAATTAACATTCTTTTCAATGGAGGGAAACCATGGCAATGCTAAACTACACCCTTACCTCTCTAGTTTGTAAGTTTACAAGTATATGCCAAAGAGTATAGTGGAATGAGAGAGCAGCATAAAACAATAAGTAAAAATTGATCACAACAAAAGAATATACTCTGTTTCTCCACAGTACATTTGTTAAAGACTGTACTCTCCCATGCCAATAATATAATCTATATTACGTAGAGACAGATTGCATTCAAATTACACAGTAGCCCAGAGGCATGTATTGGATATTCTTCCATGATTTGGATTTTAAATTATTTTTCCAGCAATATTAATTTCATTAGTATACCTCTTTTCTCACTTGATTTTTTTTCTCACCAAAAGTACAGATTTGTAGAGGTTGGAGTCATGGTCAGCACAGAAGAATTGGGAGGTTTTTTTCCAGTTGGAGGCTGTAACAACTCAAATACAAAATGATAGCCTCATTAACAATGTGCTTTAACCAGCTGAAGAGGAAAGGGAAATTAGCTGAGTTAACCTACTTGATGAGTTTTCCCATCACCGAAGTTGATTTAGGTCATAGAAGTTTATTAGTAATTGTATTGAACATGTATTACGTATTGGAACTTAAGATTCTGCAAAGTGCTAGAAATACAAAAGTGTTCCTGTTTCTTGTTCCCAAGAAGTTTGTCATGCAGTGTGAAAAGTGCTATGATAAGGTACTTTAGGAGTATATAGAAGGAGTGACATACCCAAACTGGTAATAATGCCGGTGTTGAATCCTTAAGGATGATTAGGATTTAAACAAGTGAAAGCTGAAAATAAAGGTATTGTAGACCAAGAGATTGGCATATACAAAGAGCTAAAGGTGAAAGAGGACATGTCCCACTTCTGGAAATTATAAGTAGATAATATGGTAAGTGCTCACAAAGAATTTTGACACCATGATAGGAAGTTGGACTTCATCTTAAAAGCTAGGGCACCCATCGAAGGTTACTAAACAGATTTGTATTAGACAAAGAAGATTCAAGCTAGTACAAAGATTGGATTGGAAAAGCTTAGGTCAGATGTACTAAGACCATGTAAGAGGTTTTTGCAGTGATCAGATGACAAATGAAAAGCGCTTGAACTCTTAATATTAGTGTCAGGATGGCAGTTTGAAGAACCAGTTGAGTATAAGAAACAAAAATGTTTACAGGTATACAAAGATGATGCCAAGCTTACTGGGTTGTAAAACTGAGGAAATAGTGGTGTTATTTATTTTAATGGGATATATAGGAAGAAAGATTTAGGAAGAAACCTGTTTTAATATTGGATATGTTGACCTAATAATGACTTAAATCATGTGTAGTCCTGGACGTGCTGAAATGCATGAAGAAAATTTAGGTAGAGTTTTCATTAGGTGTTGAGTTTATGTATCTAGACTAGAGAAGAGATGTCTGTTCTTGAGATAGAAATTGGGTAATGAGGTCTATGAAAATGATAGTGAATATCTTAGAAGGATGAGATCCCCAAGGCTAGGATGACCTTATAATCTATCACCTAAACCAGAACTCTTAAAAATAAAAGGGGCCATTATTAATAATTATACAAGGACAGCAGACTAAATCAGGACTGGCCAAAGTAAACTGGGATATATTATGACAGTCTCTAAAGAGAGCCTATAGAATTCAGAAGAGGGCTAGGGTCAAACTCTAACAGGGTTTGACAACCTTGGTTACAGTTTAAATAAAGAGATGAAGACAAAAGCCACGAATGGATTGATAAGTGAATGGGAAGTGAGGAAGTTAAGATAGTCCATGTAGACATTACTTTTAACAATGTTATTTAGAAAGCAGAGGAGAAAGATAATTAGAGGGGAATTTTTAGAGGGAAAGCAATGAGGGACTGGTTTCCTTTTTTTTTTTTTTTTTTTTTTTTTTGAGAGATTTGTAAATTATATGGTAACTGAGAGAAAAAGCAAATAAGAGATGCACAGAATTTCTGGCAACTGTTGAAGGATCTGTTGAGAGTTGGACATTATGAATTTGTAGTAAACCAGTCTCTAAAGTTGGTCAGGTTCCTCCAGCATATCCAAACAGCTCTAAGAAAGTATAGCAAGAATAAAACTGAATAACAAAATAAAGGTTTTGCAATAGAGTAGTTGAAGTGATGAATCAATCATATGGGATCTGGATGGAAAGTGTATGAAGACAGTAGGAAGCTGGTAAACTTGGAGAAAATTGGGAATTAAAAGGACTAGAGCTCTAAATGCAAGCCAAGAATAGGAAAAAATGAATTTCCAGGAAAATTAAGTAGTGGTTGGTTAGTCAGTAGTATGAAAAGAGTTTAAGATATCAGAGGTGAAGCCAGTTTATGACAAGGTGCAAGAAGTGAACTCCAGTTGAAAGTAAGTGTGTGTCTTTGTATCAAAGAGCCAAGAAACAGTAAGGCTGAGATAAATTATCCCAATGAAAAATGGTGGCGAGGATGATGGCAGGATTGGAGACAGACACTGTAAGCCAAATACCAGGCGAATGTGAGGAAGTCACATGAGGTCATTTCCAACTACTGAATATTTTTTCCAAAGTAATCAATTCATTATAATTTTTTGTTTTTTAGTACAAAGTGGTTGTCCCCAAAATTGGAAACATACTTGATCTTTGTACAGCATTGTCTGCTTTGTCAGGAGTACCTGCAGATAAGGTAAGATGTTTCTGGGTTTGAAGTATGTAAGTTGGAGTTGAGTTTTTCAGTGATGTAAAACCAGATTAATAGAAATTTATTTCCTTTTAGATGATAGTTACTGATATATACAATCATAGATTTCACAGAATATTCGCTATGGATGAAAACCTTAGTAGTATTATGGAACGGGATGATATTTATGTGTAAGTATAAAATTCATTGTGCAAAATATTACTTGGGAAAAATTCAGAGGAAATAACGTAAAAGTTTTCAGAGTTTATGGTCAGTTTTGTCCTTACAGGTTTGAAATTAATATCAATAGGACAGAAGATACAGAGCATGTGATTATTCCTGTTTGCCTAAGAGAAAAATTTAGACACTCAAGTTATACCCACCATACTGGTTCCTCACTTTTTGGTCAGCCTTTTCTTATGGCTGTACCACGAAACAACACTGAAGATAAACTCTATAATCTCCTGCTTTTGAGAATGTGGTAAGTGTCAGACAGTTCTTCATTGACAAAACAATAAAATAGTTAATAAAAAATATGCAGCATACTATCAGAATATAATTTGATAAACCTATATTATCTCAACTTTGTTTAAACAGGTAGCAACTTAAAAAATCAAATTATAGTTTAATTTTGTCTCTTAATCATGTAAAACACATTACTGAGGTAATTTCAAACCCTGAAAGTGAATTCTTTTAGCTGTTTTACACCGCAAGTTTACAGTTGGAAGAAAATAGGAACTTGTCATATCAGCACTGTGAAATTAAAACAAATTTCAGATATTTCATTTTGTTAAACACATTGCTAGTTTAAGAACTCCTACTGATGGTTTTATTTAAAAGGATAAACGTTCATGCTTGATAGTATTTTAAGGCAACCCCTTTTTTGTCTTCCTAAAACCTTGATTTGAATTATAATATAATCAAGACTTCCATTTGATCCCTTTTATTTTATCATTTTTAACTGACGTATATAGTATTCTTTCTTGCATACCTCTTTGAATTGTTACAATCCCAGAACCCATACGTAAAGATCATATTATAGAGTTATAAGTAATCTTGGCAATAATACATATCATCTAAATGTGGATATTTATATAATAATTTTTTTAAGCCAAGAAATTATTTGCCACAAACTTTTAACATAGAAAGATGTTAAAACCCTAGAAGTAACAAATTGCTGTCTTTCTTTTTATATAGACAACCAAAACAGAAATGATTAGTCACTTGCACTTATGGTGCTAGATCCTGAGTTTGAATTTATCCTTGAATGTAGTATAAGACCAGCATTACTCCATTAAAAAGTTATGTTTCACTGAAGGAATGGAAAATGTTTTTTTAAGGTTTCTACCTTCATAGAACTTAAATTTGATTTCTGATTTTATTTAAGCCGATATGTCAAAATATCTACTGAAACCGAAGAAACCGAAGGATCCCTACACTGCTGTAAGGACCAAAATATTAATGGGAACGGCCCAAATGGGATACATGAAGAAGGCTCACCAAGTAAGACTTTCCTGTTAAATTATAACACCTTTCACTTGGATTATTGCCTCAGAAAAAAAGAAGATGGGGATTAAGGAACTGAAAAATATCTTCAAGCTGGGAAAAATAATGTTAATATTAATTTTGAAATGTAGCATTGGGTTTATTTAAAGACTTCTAATGTCTAAAATTAGGTGAGATGGAAACAGATGAACCAGATGATGAATCCAGCCAGGATCAAGAACTTCCCTCCGAGAATGAAAACAGTCAGTCTGAAGATTCAGTTGGAGGAGATAATGATTCTGAAAATGGATTATGTACTGAGGAAACTTGTAAAAGTCAACTCACGGGACACAAAAAAAGACTATTTACATTCCAGTTCAACAATTTAGGCAATACTGATATCAACTACATCAAAGATGACACCAGGCATATAAGATTTGATGAGAGGCAGCTTAGACTAGATGGTAAGTGTGAAAAATGGCTTGAACACTGAACTTGAGCAAACTTGAACATGTTTTTTTTTAGGTGAAAACTATGAAATTCAACAGTCATGGAAAATAACCTTTACCTATTTGTATAAAATCTTGAATGAAAAGTCTTAATTTCTAAGTATATTAAACACATCACTGTTTATTAAATGGGGGTTGGACTTATTCTTAAGTCTTGTATCTTTTTTCTTTAACTGCTTAAATATTTTAATGGCTTGGAAACAGCAATTTATCCTGATCACCTAGTGCAAGTAGAAAAGATGGCTATTTGTTTCTTCTGGTATATATCTTAATATTAAAATATGTTGATTTTAACATGAAAGCATATTAAGTTTTAAAGGAGAAATATGTTTTCCATCTTAGAAAGATCTTTTCTTGCTTTGGATTGGGATCCTGATTTGAAAAAAAGATATTTTGATGAAAATGCCGCTGAGGTAAGTCATCGTTCATTCCCATGTTGATCATACTGTTTTGTTACACTCTTTGCTGCTACCAGATGTGTTTATTTTGCTGGTTATAGACTAGAAAAGGCTTGTTGGTTTCGAACATGCTTTCTATTAACAGTTTCAATCATCCATGTAGGTGTGTAATCATAAGTTTTTTAGACGTGTGTAAATCTCAGCTGAAAAAAGCTTTATAATTCTTCTGAGAAAGTTTAGGAGTTTTTCATTACTATTCATAGTAAGATGGTGTCACTAAAATGAGTTTTGTTTCATTTGTTCTCTTAACTCAAGAAATACTTCTCTTTAGGATTTTGAAAAACATGAAAGTGTGGAATATAAACCTCCTAAAAAACCCTTTGTGAAATTAAAAGATTGCATTGAGCTTTTTACAACAAAAGAAAAGCTAGGTGCTGAAGATCCCTGGTAAGAGACAAAGTTAAAAAATGTTTCTAATTATGTTTTAAGGATTTATACTAAGGTATGTGCTATATATCAAGTTGAAAAAGTACTAAATTCCCTTTGATAATTTAAATAATAAGCATTTCTTTATATGATAATAGTCTGTTAAAAGTGATTAAAATGTCTTTAAAAATATTACAATGTTAAGCTCTAATCTCATTACTGTATTCTCTCTAATAGCTGTTTTACTATGGATAATTAATTTTAGTTACTTTTTCCCAAGAATTTTTTTGCTGTGCAGCCATTTTGATAGAAACCTTTTTAGGAAAGTCATACGTTTTGTGGTGCTTTAATTCCATTAGAGCCCAGAAGTATTAAGATTTTCTAATGCTTATTTCTCAACATAGTTCTGTGTTCTTTTAGCATACTAAAATGTAAATAATCTAGCCTTCATCATTTCTTTGATACCTATTTACATACTAATTTATCTCATTATCTGATTTTTTTTGAAGATAAAAATGATAAAGGAGTTTATCAGTCTGATATATATTAGGTGTACTGAATAAAAGAACTTTCCAAGCATTTTTTAATTATTATTTTCATTACCTCTATCAAGCTTTAAAGATTTCTCTTTATTTTTAGGTATTGTCCAAATTGTAAAGAACATCAGCAAGCCACAAAGAAATTGGATTTATGGTCCCTGCCTCCAGTACTTGTGGTACATCTCAAACGATTTTCTTATAGTCGATACATGAGAGACAAATTGGATACATTAGTTGATTTTCCCATCAAGTAAGTTTTGATTGTGCTTTATCAGCATTGGACAGCTGTAGGTTTTTATAAACATAAGGTAGCATCAGATCCAGTATTTGTGAGTCATTCTAGCAGTTTGTAAGGATCAGTAACAATTTTATTCCTTTTTAGATATTTTTCAAAGTACAAAAAGAAAATACACCTTTTTGAACAACGAAATAAAAGTAATTTTATGTTACGTTATCATACGGGTTCATTGGCCCTGTTTATATATCTAAGATACTCTGTGGGATTTTAGTGATTTTGTTTTTCCTAGGAATTATTTCATCATTAATCATCAGTTATTCCTTGGTATGCTTTTTAAAGAAGACTGGAATAATGTGAAACAGAATAATGTAATTGCTTAAAAAGATGGCACAGTAGTGTAATCACTCATTCCTGTTGTGTCATACTTCAGTTTATTTATCGCATTGTCCAGAGTATTACATCACTTTTTTAAAAAGTCTGGAGACAGCATCTCTGTAGTCTTTTTTTTTTTTTTTTTTTTAAGCTTTCACTAAATTTAATAGAGCATTCACAAGGACAAAAATGAAATAGTGTATTCTCATTCACGTGGTCCAGGAAGGACTTCATCACATAACATTTTGCAGCAATAACTTGGCACTCTCCCATTTTGCTAAAAGAAAATCGATAGTATTCTTTTATATTTTATGATATTTATGCACCACAAGTTTGAGACAGTTAATAAGTAGACAACTGCCATAGGCAGGTGTATGTACTAGATGACTGGAAGTAAATAGATTATGTAATATTGAAAACATTCTTTGGATTGCTTATTCTGATTGTTGATTATAAAGTTAAAAATGTTTTGCAGCTTTTTACCAGAAACCAATGGCAATTTTGTCCTTAATTATGAATCATCAAAGTTTTCAAAAATATAACATTTTAACAGTGTGTAAGTATAAGAAGAACCAGCAGTAATGATAATCTAGAATCTATGAGAGATATATTTGAAATTTAGGATCATTATTGCTTTTTGATGACACAAGTACCCAAAAATGAATAATGATAAGCTATAAAATGGTCATGTTACAGTTTTGTGCATGACAGATTACAAACAGTTGGGTGCATTTCAAAGAATGTTGCCTACTCGGGATATATAGATTATCAAAACCAGGAAAATAGAATAAATATTGGGTTTAGATATATCTACATTATTATAAGATTTCTGTGAAAGTTCGTTTTCACTATTGTTTTATTCTTCCTTAAATAAATAATTACTAAAAATGACTTCAAAAATCTAAAAAATTAAAAGGGTCCAGATGGTAAAGGGTGATGACTGTTTTACTAGTATACTGAAAGTTAAATGTATTAGCACAAAAACATTAATCTGAATAACAGCATTCAGTAGAGAATTTGGAAATTCCCAACCTTTTAAGAATAATTTTGCCAAAATGTTCACATCTCAGAGGGTGTGTGTTTGTGTGATTTGTTTTACAGTTCTTTGGTTCTTAGTGATTTCTTTAGTGAAAGAGCTATTTTTTATATAAATGAGAGTCAAGCAACATTGACAGAGAATAGAATTCATGACATTTAGAGAAAACAAAACTAATTTGATCTCTTTGTTAAACAGTGACCTGGATATGTCAGAATTCCTAATTAATCCAAATGCAGGTCCTTGCCGCTATAATTTGATTGCTGTTTCAAACCACTATGGAGGGATGGGAGGAGGACACTGTAAGTTGACAGTTACCATTTTGCTAAAATTATGATGCTTGATAACTGCAGACTTTTTTTCTTAAGATATTTACTACTAAAAGGGAAAATATGGGGTGCTTAGCAGCTCAGTTGGTAGAGCATGTGATTCTTGATCTAGGATCATGAATTCAAGCTCCACATTGGACCTGGAGCCTCTAAAAAAAAGCAGAGGTTGGGGGGCGGTAGGCCAGGGTAGCTTAGTTGGTTAAGTGTCCAACTCTTGATACCGGCTCAGGGCATGATCTCTGCCCCCTGCTGTGCGCTGGGCATGAAGCCTGCTTAGGACTCTCTCTCTGTCTTTCCCCCACTCGTGTCCTTTCTCTCTCTAAAATAAAAATTTTTTAAAGAGGAAATATAAAACGTGTCTTACATACAGTAGTTGTTCAGTAAATTTGACTAATGAATGAATTAGCTTTTGAACCTTTTTTAACATCAGGAGTAAAGTATTGAGTTAATCATACTTTTCACTTTAATGTACAGGGACATCATGGTCAGGACTCGTGTCCATTTCCATTCTCCTTCCCTTTCCCTTTCTAAAATGCTTGATGTATGTGTTATAACTCATGTGTCATTGTTAGTTTTTACATGGTTGGTGCAGTATGTTACAGATCTTACATTTTTCTCTTAACACATAAGACATCTCTATGTTACTTTGTGTCCATTTAGTTAATTGCTTCTAACCACTTAGGACTTAGATCTACCATATTTTATCTCTGTGCTCATTTCATGGTCCACATCCAAATTGCCTTTAACTTTCTAACACCACAGGACAGATAAAAATCGTTGTTTATGGTCCCCTATGTGAGAATTTCTTTGAGCAACATACCCAGAAGTGAGATTGCTGAGTTACAGAGTATTTAGGTACTGCCAGATGGCTCTCCAGGACAGTTATACTAGTCCACACTCTCCAATTGATAGATTTTTCTGTTGGACCATCTTTGCATTCCTACTTAACCTTTTAAGTTTTGTTTTGTTTTGTTTAGAAATTAATTTTTGTTGGGGCGCCTGGGTGGCTCAGTCGGTTAAGCATCCGACTTCGGCTCAGGTCACGATCTCGCGGTCCGTGAGTTCGAGCCCCACGTCGGGCTCTGGGCTGATGGCTCAGAGCCTGGAGCCTGTTTCCGATTCTGTGTCTCCCTCTCTCTCTGTCCCTCCCCCGTTCATGCTCTGTCTCTCTCTGTCCCAAAAATAAAATAAACGTTGAAAAAAAAAATTTAGAAATTAATTTTTGTTTACTTAAAATTGTGTTTAAATTCACAGTTGAATTTGGTTAACTAATTTTATTTAGAGTGGTTAAGATTTCATTCCTAAGTGAAATGGTCTTATAATTTTTTTATATTCTTTCTTTGGAATCAAGATTACAGTCTGTCCTAATAAAACAGTCTGGGATAGTTTTTTTCTCCATCCTAAAGCAGATAGTATAGTATAGGAATTAACTATTCATGAAAGTCTAGTAGAATTCACCTGTAAAACCATCTGGTTTTATGTAGTTTTTACATAGCCATAGTTTTTTCTATTTATGTCATGATTATTGAAGTCTGTTCACTTTTCTTTTCCCCAAGATGTATGCATTATGGCATTTTCTACTTTTCTAAAAATGTATCTGTGTATTCCACTTTATTTGAGAATCGTTATATATAATACAGTTACGTGATGTCTTTGTCCCTTTTTCGTTCTTTTCTCTAGGTCCAGAGGTCTATCTTATTAATCTATTCAAAGAATTAGCTTTTCACTTTATTAAATTTTTCTTTTTGTTATGTGAATGTATTCTTTCTCACTGATTTCTTTGTTATATTTTCTTCTTCTTTTTTTAATGTTTATTTTTTTATTTATTTTGAGAGAGATGGAGAGCATGAGCAGAGGAGGGACAGAGAGGGAGATACAGAATCCGAAGCAGGCTTCATGCTCTTGAGTTGTCAGCACAGAGCCCAGTGAGGCACTCAAACCCACAAATCACGAGATCATGACCTGTGCCAAAGTTGGACACTTAACTGAGCCATCCAGGCACCCCACTTTGTTATATTTTCTTCTTGTTACTTTGAGTTTGCTCCATTCCTCTTTTTTTAACTTTTGGTTTGAATACTTTGTTACCTTTTGCTTCACTTTTTTCCATGCTCTCTTGAAGGCTATAATTAAAGGTCTAAATTTCCCTCTAAATACTGCTTTATTCCATAAATTTTGAGTTGTAGTATTTTCATTGACTTTAAATTCTATATATCTTTTTAATTTCCTTTATGATTTCCAGTTAGTCTAAGGTCATTTAATCATCTGCTTTTCTTTTTACTTTTTTAATGTTTATTTATTTATTTTGAGAGAGAGAGAGAGAGAGAGCGCGCAAGAGCACAAGCCGGGGAGGGTCAGAGAGACAGGGTGAGAGAGGATCCCAAGCAGGTTCCACACCATGAATGCAGAGCCTGATACAGGGCTTGAACTCAGAAACCATGAGATCATGACCTGAGCCAGAATCAAGAGTCAGATGCTTACTGACTGAGCCATCCAGGCACCTCATATGATCTGCTTTTCAAAACATAGTTTTTTTAAAGCTCTCCTTTTGTCTTAATTTTATTACAGAACAATTGGTTATATTGCCTGTATTATATTAATCCTTAGTTTATTAAAGCTTCCATGTGCCTTAACTTAATACAGGGTCTGTTTCTTAAATGTTTGTGTGCTTGAAAAATTTATATATTTCTCATTCAGACATAGAATTCTATATGTTTCTAATAACTTGTTTATCAGTTGTATTCAAATCATTACTATCTCTGGTTATTTTTGATATATTTGTTATATTTCTGGGAGGAATTTGTCAGGATTCTTACTAAAATGTTGATTTATCTATTTTTACTTTATTAGTTGTTTTGCACTATTAGTTGCACTTATGTTTAAAATGGGTAGCTCTTTTTGTTTCGTTCCTTTTACCAGTATTTGACTTTTTTTATTTTGGTATCAGTTGGCTTGCAAACTCTGTGTGCCTTTTTGTTGGATTTGTCTCTTATAAACCATTTTATTCTTAGACCTTGTCTTTTTATTCAGCCTGGCAATATGTTTCTTTTAATTTGTGGGTGCATTGGTATTCAGTTCAGTTGACAAACTTACAACCCACATTAGGATCCACCCAAAAGAGCAGTAATTTTGTTTTGTGAGGTGTAGAATTATCCAGAAGATATAGCCTATAAGGTGTCACTTTTTAGAAGCTATGACAGCAGATAATTGTTTGGGGGACATTTTGTAACTTTGTTTCCTCAGTTATTAGATAGTTTATATAAAGCCTAGGATGTGAGAGGGAGCATTTTTTTTTTTTAACTTTTAAAGGTAAAGCAAATCTTTACTTTTTTTTAAGTTTATTTTAAGACAGAGAGTGTGAGTGAAGGAGGGGCAGAGAGGGAGAGAGAGAATCCCAAGCAAGCTCTGTGATGTTGGCACACAGCCTGACATGGGGCTTGATCTCACGAACTGTGAGATCATGACCTCAGCCGAAATCAAGAGTTGGATGCTTAAACAACTGAGTCAGCCAGGTGCCCTGATAAAGCGAATCTTTAAAAATTTTACAGATTAATCACTTTTTATTTTTCTCTTGCTTAGTACTTTTGTTTTTTGGTGTAAAAACTACAAATTACTGGGATAGTATTATTGAAAAAAAATTTGTAAATATTTATAAAAATAACTGAAATACAAAATTTAAATTATGTTTGAAATGTCAAACTCTGTAGTCAGGGACAGACCTGGCTTTAAATGTTAACTCAGCCAATTAACAGCTTTACCCTTGGACATTAAATTTCTCTTCATGCTTCACTTTCCCCATTTCTAAAACTAGAAAAAGAATAAGATAATACCTTCTCTATGAGATAATACATGTAAAGTACAGAGCTTTGTGCCTGATCCGCAATAAGCACTACATAAATGTTAATTCTCATTTATTGTCATTCATATTGTTATTCTGTGCACTAAAAAATAATAGATCTATTCTGTTGTCCTTGGGATTAAAAAAAAAAAGTCACAGATTTCAACTTCTTTGAAAACCATCTTAGGTGTTTAGATTTTAGGAAATTATGCTAAAACCTATAATCGATGGAATCAGTTGAATGTGTAAAATATAGGCCTTGTGTACATGATTATCATGCAGCTTTAGTATGTATTCCTTATATAGATGATTGTAAAGATTTGCAGGTTCCCCCCAGAAACCATAGATCATTCCAGTCACAGAAGTGATTATATTTTTCATTAGATACTGCTTTCGCAAAAAATAAAGATGATGGAAAATGGTACTACTTTGATGACAGTAGTGTCTCAACTGCATCTGAAGACCAGATTGTGGTAAGTGTGTCTTTTACTTCCTGAAAATTACAAGGTCCATTTTTTTTTAAGGATGCCCATGGAATGGAACACTCTAGTCTGTATTCTAGCCATTCTAATAGTTAAGAGAGACTTGCTCTGATTTAAAGAAATGTAAAATTGTCCTCTAAATGGAAATTTGTCTTCTAAATCTGCCCACTAACAGAAACATAAATTGCAACATGAAATTTTTTCTGGTACTTTTCAACATGAAAACTGGAATTTAAAATTCTTCCTTTGGGAAATGAGCTCAGATATTTTGGGACATTGACTACTTAAAATCAGAGTACTAATATAGAAAACAAGAAAATCCTTTAAGGGTCTTCCTTACCATACCTGTGATTTTTAAAGTAAAGTCTTATCCTGTATGACAGTTAAACATTTAAACTCAAAATTACATGATTAGATAAAACAAATTAGATATTTTTTTTTAATTAACCTTGTGTATCTGTTACTTTGATATCTTCTGAATAGTAGAAAAATGAGGAAGTAACATCTATTCACATTTACATCAGTTAACCACCTACAGCTGGAGCCAAAATATTGGCATTTGCTTTGCTTCCCATCAGAGCATATTTTTATTATCAAATATTGATTGGTGAAGGGATGATGAGTTGATTCTAAGAAGAAAGCTAACACTCACTTGATAAAGGTTTATTTTTCTATTAAAGTTTGCCTTCTATGAATTTTACTGTTTGACCACAATATTATGAAGAGTGAGAAATGTAGTATTTGCTCCTGTGAGCACAGAGCTCATATTTCCCAGATAGAGATTTTCTTTTGGTGTTCAGAGCACTGACTGCTTTATTTCCCAGTTTCAGTTGAGGGCAGAAACCAGCTTTTTCTTGAGTTCATAATGCCTTAAATGTCTTTAACTTATATTGTTTAATTTAGTAAATTAATAAACTTCTGAGCTCTGTTATTGGCATAGTTTCAATTCATCATTGGGTGAAGAGATATGAAATAATTTTGAATTCTCTACAGATATTTTAAGTTTGTGTGTTTGTGTGTGTGTGTTATGTACTGTTGCTTATCTCCCTATAGCTATAACATAAAAGAAAGACTAGAACGCTAATATTTTTAAAATCTGTATGTGCCTAAGTTAATTACATTTCCAGTTTATATTTAGACTTCTAATTTCAGCTCTCATCTGTCACTTTTCAGTCGTGTTTTCCTCTTTAATCTCTCAGCCAGAACATCCTGAAATTACCTATATTCTCTTTCAACATGTCTTTGACAGTGCTTTCCTAATCTTGCCTTCAAATAAACAATATATCTTGTTTTTATACAATACATGTATTTAATGTTACCTTACATCTTAACAATGATGATACTTCATTTAGTCAACAAGTATTTGAGTACCTTCTTCATGTAGGACTCAGTTCTAAACAAGATTAAAAGACCGCTATCTCTAACTTAAAGAGGCTTACAGTCCAGAGATGAGAGAGAAGTAAATTACCAATTATATCATAAGTACTATTAAATATCTTGGCTATAAGGAGAAAGGACAGCTATCTCTGCTGATGTGGGGTGTAAGGAGATAGGACCAGTGTAGGGGAGTTTGCATAATAAAGTGGTGTTTGACCTGAGTCTGCAACTACAAATAGAAAAATTAAACAAAAGAAGCAAAGGAAACAGTACTACAAAAGCAAGGAGGCATGATAAAACATGGTATTTAGCAAAACAGCAAACAATGTAGTATTACTGAAAGGAAATACCTGTTAGGAATATGGGGCAGAAATTAGGCTAGAGCTAAACGTGGCAGTCAGATCAAGGAAAATGACATTCTTCACAGTTTAAAGCTTTTCTTAAAAACTGTGAGAATCATAGGTGATTGTTAAGCAATAGAACACTATTAAATTTGGAATTTGAGACAAGAAGCAGGCTATTACAGCCTGCAGCAAAAACAAGGCTGTCATGTCACTTCAGCAAAACAGGTTTCTAAATTTAAAGCATGGTAGTAGTAATAAGTAAGCAAGTAAAAATAAAGTTGTGGTAGTATTGTATACACAACAGGGAAATGGATTTATGAGATTATGAGTTCAGGAGTGAGTACCAGCCTAAGTTATAAATTTGCATTGTTGGTCTTATACTTGAAGCCATAGGTTTGAATGAGTCACCAGGTGAGAAGATACAGAGTAAGAAAGAGTGGTGGGCAGGGGACAGAACATGATTTTTTTTTTTTTTAAGTCGGGATTTACTAAGCCCACAAAAAAGTCAGACGCAACCTTGGAGATAGAAGATCTATGGTAAAGTAGTGTCATGAAAGCCAAAAATTGTTTGATGTAGGAAAGAAAAATAGTAAAGCATTAAATGCTACAGCGGGACTGAATAAAAGAACTTTAAACAGTATCCATTTAATTTGTTTACAGCAGGTTATTGCCCCTAGTGAAAGCCTGAAATTTCAGTAGAATGATGGGCGCAACAGATCATGCTGAATATAGGGGTTTGCATGAGAGTGAAAAATGGATATTATTTGGTGGCTCTGTCTATAGCCTGGCAGCTGGAGCAGGTGGTAGAGTGGAGAGGGATTTATAATGGGAAGAGACATGAGTGTTTTTTATGCCAAGAAGTCCAATTGGAATCACTAAATATACGCAGTGATGACAAATGGAGCAGTACCCTGAAAGCAGCAGGAAAAGCTGGACTCTGGAGCAAACTGAGAGGGAAGGGATGAGTATTAGAAAGAAGCTTTCCTTTTTTCCTTAGACACAGGAGGGAACCAGACATAGAACTGTTTCATGTGGCAGTAACTAGGTTAATCTGTGATAGAGTTGCATTTACTCCTCTGTTTAGCTAATTTAAAAGAATAAAAATATTCATTCTAGTGACTCTTCTTCCTTTATATATAGCAGTGATCTTGTATTTAACCAATTTAAATAAGTTCTGTTTGTCCATGTACAGTTTTTCTATTTGACTTATGCCCTGTCTCCAAAATCAGTTACCAGGTGAAAAATCCATACTGTGCTTAATATGATCTTTGAGACTTATGCCCATTTTGACATCCTTTGTTTGTTTCAACAGTCCAAAGCAGCATATGTACTGTTCTACCAGAGACAAGACACTTTCAGTGGAACTGGCTTTTTTCCTCTTGACCGAGAAACTAAAGGTGCTTCAGCTGCCACAGGCATCCCGTTAGAAAGTGATGAAGATAGCAATGATAATGACAATGATATAGAAAACGAAAACTGTATGCACACTAACTAATGAAAGTCCTAGAAGCCATAAAAGAGAGACTTTCCTGCTGGTGGTATGAAATGATGAGGTTACCCACCACATTAAACAAAAGTCTGAGATGGGGAGTTTCAGATAACCGAATGTAAATCCTTTATCAGATTTTAACTTGTGCAGTACTTGAAGTGAAACACAATGAAAACTTTAACAGAAATTGTCTCTTAATACATTTACAGTCTTGTAATTACAAGCTAAATATATATAGGAAATCACAAATAAATCCCTTTTAAGTTTGCTGCTGTTTTGATGAATTATGTTTTCTTTAATTTTTTGGATGTGAGTTAATTGATGACAGATGTTAAATTTGTGGATGTTGGTCATTTATTTTGCTCTAATAATACTGCAAGAAAACTATGGCTGAACTTAGTTTTTGGATAATCTAGTTCATGTGCATTAGGCTGCCACATGTATTACTATGATATTTAGCTGCGGTATCAATGTGGCATAAATACTGCAGTAGTATTCTTGGAAAACCAAATTTTCAAATCTGTCCCTGGTAATCAACATGGGCCTATTAAAAAAACAAATCATGATACAGGAAACAATCTTGGAAAAGTTATTTTCTTCTGTAGAATCATTAAAAATCCAGAATGTTATGTTCATAGTACTGCCGCTGTGAAAAACAGGTTCTAGATTTTCACACTCCATCTAAAATCATTTTTCAGTTAAATGTAAGTATTTTTTACTGCTATTGAGATCTATTCCTTAAGTATTCAAATTTTGTTGACTTGCTTTAAAACGCATATCTTTAATCTGGTGTTGGTCCAAAATTAAAAATTTTGCTGTCTGTTTTTCTCTACCCCATTTTTTGGTAATTTGGCAACCTTTAGCCCTTCCAATTGCTATAATACATATAAGGACAGACTTATAGTATTCTGTGTCCATAGTAATAATTACATCAAGCTTAGATGAGAAATTTTTTTTCATATACTGGCCTTTAAATCACTAATGGACAATTGGCTTTAAAGGTAGGTCTGTTAACTTTCTTTGTGTGTTCCTGATGGAATTCACCATAGCCTTACAGCTTTTCTCAGAAGGTAACTTGTTATAAGAGAATTGGCATTTGCATGTTCTAGAGTCAGAACCTGTATAGTATATAAAGTATACAAACCTTGAATTTGATTTTTAGTTCACCACATTCAAGGATCCAGGATGCCAAAAATATGTGTGAACATTTGAAACATTTTTCATTTGCTGCTTTTTCCCTTTGATCTAGTTGAAAGAATGTATTGTCGATTGGCATACAATACTGCCTTTAATAGAAAAATCTAAATGCTGGGGCACATTTCACATATCGACTACCTGAGAAATTGCTTTGTGTCCCACTGTTATTAAAGCAAAAAGTATAATGTTCTTCACTTGAACTAATCAAATACAATAGATTATAAATTGTGTATTGTAAATAAAAGTTCACTCTGTGAGTGCACATTTTGGTAAATTATTTATTTATGTTAGCATTTAAAAGTAAAAAAGAAAAAAATGCATTTGACCAGGATAAATGAGGTATGTTGATCATGGCTTTGCTTTATACCTTGATATTAAAGCTGGTTTTTCATCCTGGTATTTTAAAAGCTGCTTTGGGTTTGTTTTTTGTTTTTGTTTTTTGTTTTCTTTCCTTTTTTCTTTTCTTTCTTTTCTCCTTTTTTTTTTTTTTTTTTTTTTTTTTTTTTAATGTAAACTAACCTCCTGCATGACAGAGGTTAAAATTTTGTCTGCACTTGAGTTCACTTGAGTTTACATTTGAAATGTGCATGTTTATTTATACAGATTTCAATAAAGCTATTTAAGGCCTTATTTAAGTCTTTTATTTCTTACTCTGAATCTTGATAAAAATTCTATGTGGGTAGGTGACTATATGATAGACTTTTTAGTTATCATATAGTTAAAAAATAGAAAGGAAAGCATGTCACAGCTAAACAAATCCTGTTAAGGATGTCTTTTAAAGTTGAGTTTTTAAAAATATGCATTAAACATATATTTGTGCACCTACTAATCACTATTCTGTAGTCTTGAGATATAGCAGTAAACAAACATCCCTCCACTCAGAGCTTGCAGTCTTTCTGCTGTCTACCACTTAATAGACTTTCCATTTTTCTGAGGTTTAAAGAAAAACCAAATTAACTTTTCCAGCCCTAAATTGTAGTCTCCACCCTAACTGTCCATAGAGACCATTCCTTTTTAATGCCTGCGATTAATTTTTATTCCCACTAAAAGAAGTGTTTTAAAATAGAAAAGGATGTTAATAATACCATGGAATTTGTCAAACTCAAATTACATTTTCAGCTGCAAAAAAAACCAAAGGCAGTGCAAAAGGCTAGTCCATGCTCTAATTAAAAGTAGATATCCATAGGTAATAAAGGTGGTAATAATGCAGCCAATCTAGAATTCTACTGTTAGCTTTTCTACTTGGTAGTCATATGACTTTGAAGTTAATCTCCCCTACTATCTTTCTTCATCTGTAAAATTATAACAATGGTAGTAGTATTCATTGAGCATTTACTCCGGACCAGGTAGTGTATTAAAGTGTTATATGTATTATCTCATTCATGCCCACAGTAGCTATGAGACAGAGACATTGATCATCACCATTTTTCATTTGAAGAAACCAAGGTACAAAGCAGTTAAGTGATATTCCCAAGTTCATTCAATTACTTTGTGATAGAGCCAATATTCTGCCCTCAGATATGTGCACTGCCTCCCACTTTGTTACAGTGTCTGCCTCACAGGGTTGTTGAGATCCCAAATGAAATCATGTATTTTATGGAAAGGTGCTTTGTAAACTATGTGGTATACTCATTACTGATTTTAAGTGTAATATGGCATTTTTTTCCTTGTTTATCTGACTCAAGTACACCCTTCTGTATATTTCTGCAAATGCAGCCCTGATTTTCATGACTTTTTTCTTCACCTGTAGTTTAGTTTTAATCTCTGAGCAAAAGCAACAGTTTAATACTTTGCTTAAATATCTTGCTTTCTCCTATAGTCTATTCTTTTAGCGGTCCTATATTTATCCTTGCTTTCCTGGCAATGCACTATAAAACCACACAAAGCATTGATTTGGGCAAGAAGAAACCCAGTAACTACCAAAGCCAATGATTCTGTATATGGATAGTAGTTTGTCACCAACTAATTTCATTGAGATGAGGACATCTTAAAATAAGCCAGGAAACTATGGGAGAAGATGAAGGGAGTCCCAGTAGCTTACCAAAGGGGTGGCGATGGGGCATATTCAGGTTGGAACCTTCCACCCCCCAGAGGAATTGACACTACAGTCGTGTATGGTGAAAATAAAAAGCAAGTCAACTTTCAAGTTGCTTTTTATTTTTATGTTCTTTATAGACAGTGCACTTGATTACTGCCAGCTTCCCACCCTCCTTTCTTGGTATGCTTCTGATCTTTGTGCAGTGTACATTAGCACATTCTCTTTAACTCAGTTTTTAAAGTACAAATGTGGAAAATTCTTATATACTAGGGCATGGGACCAGACATCCTCTAAAATCTCAGAGTAAGACTGTAAAGAAAATAATTGCATTTCTGGAGGCAAAGAAGAATAGTGGACACCTTTGTTTGTGTTTTTTACTCAATAAAATAAAATTTCTCTTTTTCTTTGAAATCACTTCTCTTGAAAACATAATTATGTGGATAATTCCCCAATAATTCTTTTAATGACACTTAAAGGGCCAGAGGATAGTAGAGAGGTGGGAAGGAGAGTACATGCATGTCCTTGACGACTTACATACTAAGATGCAGAACTATAGTAAATTGTTTTGTGACCAGATTTTTCCAATGAGAAATCTATATAATTTTCTTACAAGCATGTTAGGTTGTAGGACATTTCAATTAGATATGTATGTTTTTGATATGTTCAATTTATATTTACTATGTTTTAAAAATTTTTCCAAATAGCTCAGACAACAAAACTTTCATTTAAAAAGTGTATTTAAATTTTTATAAGCTACATGAGTAGGTTTTTAAATATTAGAATTGGGAAGATAAAATGTATATGGTAAAATTCAAATTATGAGTCAAAATTTATTTTCAGTAATGATGGGGTAAAGAATAGTTTGATGGATAATATAAAACTACAAAAATCATTTTTGGCAAATATATGCATTGGGAAACATACTCCACATCATACCGTAGTCTAATGATATCCCAACTCTGCCTTTGAGAGCCTGGAAATTGCCAGGGTAATAAGAGGAAAAGAGCCTACATTATAAAGGGAATCCAGAAAGTTGGTAAACCATTCATGAAAATCAAGCCTTGACAACATTTTGGACTAGAGTCTCAAAGGACAGGAAGAAAATCAAATGGATTTTGAGGTTTTTGTTTTTTGTTTTTTGTTTTTTCCCTAGAAATGTTAAATGTGATTACACAAAGCAGCTGAAAATACAGCTATCTCTTTGGTAATTGTTCTTTTAAATGGAAATGCTGTAAAAATAAGACCAATATCTTCCAGTATGCACAAAATCAAATATTTTAAATGTTTAAACTGTTTTGGTAATTAACTGTATTCTGCAGAAAATCCTGGTTGAAGGTGGCACTCATTTTGCTCAAAATTTTCCTCCTATCAGAACCTTGTAGCTTGTTCTATATAGTTCGGTGAAACAAACCATAGTTTCATTTACTGTGATTTTCAAGTCCATTGCTAGCTGGAGTTAAAGCTCCATACATAAAAGTAAAAAGTATTGAACCATCCCAATAGTCTTTTCCCATAATGTATATTATTACATTTTTTTCAATAATTACATAATTTCTCAAACTTGTTTAAAAGCTTAAATATCACTTTGTTTTTTAATTCTTAAACTTTTAGGATTATTAAATTTTGTAACATCTCAAATCTCTTATTAAAAGTTTTATTACAGTATTTGCCTTTCTTTCAAACTTTATAAGAGAACATTGTAGGTTCACAGACATTGTAACTCCTTATTCCTCTTCTGCTCCTTGAGTCTTAGATACAATTTACATAATTTAGACTCCACTAAAATATTCTGCTTATGTCTGGCCTTCCATGTGTGCCTTCACTGTTTCCTCTGGCCTGCTTTCTTCTGACCTTCAATTCTCCCCATGAACAAATGAAAGTATTTCATTTTCTTTATAGTGAAAACCATCTTTCCATTATATCAAATGGTGAATTATCAGTGTCCTGAAAATAACTTAAAGCACCCTACAAACAAATACAGATCATTTTAGAATTGCCCTCAATTGAGAGCAACAAAAACAATAAATTGTAAATACAGAGAAACTATTTGTAGTGCATTTTTTTGAGGGTGGATTCCTGTAGAACTTTTACATATTGAGTGACTTTAGTAAAATTAAACTCTTTAGTTTAAAAAACTCAGAATTACATTCCATTTTGAGCCATGTGTCTATGCGTGATACTGCAGATTCAAACAATAAACATCAGTAATTACAGATACTTGGTTAGTATATTTGTTGGGATACCATGAGATTTGGTAGGGAACATTCTAAATTTAGAAACCATTTCCCCACAGCTAGCTCTAAACAAGTCATTAGCTGATGTTTCAGTTTTCTCAACCATAAAATCATATCAGTTTCTTGTGAGGAAGTAATGGACACGTAGGTGTGAACTTCCAGGTGTGCAAAATAAGACCATATTTTGTAGTATGGACAATGAGAATGTTGTAGCATCACTCATAAAAGACTTCTTAAATGGAAGGCTCAAATTCAACTTTGGAAATTATTGTTGAAGTATATATTCTTAGCAAAAGAATAACTAATGGGATGGGCCAAAATAAAATTTGTTTTTTGTTTTAAATCCTGGCTCCTGTAAAAAAGCAAAAGTATCAGTGTGATGGTAAGCTTAAAAAATTTCATCATGGATACTAGAATCCAGTTGTATACTAACAATATGATTTTTAAAGCTTTTTGTGAGCATAATTTCATAGCTTTTAAATTTAGAACTTTTTCTCTGCCTTGGGCAGACATGGGTTGTGCTGGGTTTTCCCCCCAATTTCATTAATCATTGTCTATAATCATTTGAGTTAAAGATAATATTCCAGACTCCAGAGTTTATGGCCTTTATTTTGTCTGAATATATTTAGTAACAATTATAATTAATTTAACCAGTACTAAATAACTGCATGTCATGGCAGACTAAAATGTTGCATCCTGTTTTGAAAAATATAAATGTACAATCAGATCCACTCACCAGGATTATGCCTCCTCGCCACCAGCCTCTTCTTACTCCAGTTCATTCTTTATTTTGCCAGAGTGATCACCATTAAAAAAAAAAGGAAGGAAGGAAGAGAGAGAGAGAGAGAGAGAGAGAGAGAAAGAAAAAGAAGAAAGAAAGAAAAGAAAGAAAAAAAGAAAAGGTCAGATTCTATTCCTCTGTCCAACTTAAAGTTCTCCTCTAACCCCTCCTTGGAGGAAAGACTGGTTTGGAGCATAGACTCAGGAATTAAACCACTTGAGTTCTGGGCCTGCCATTTTCCTGCAAGTCATGTCACTTTCTGCCTCTCACTCCTAGTTTACAAACTAGATCAGCTCTTGAACTCCCACCTAGGAGGGCTTGGGGTCTGATTAGAAGGAAGTGTGAGACTGTCAAAACTGCATATTTGCCTAGCAAGCACGTGATTTTTCTCGGGATGCACAGTTTTCTAGTGGACTACTAATTATTTGTGAGGAAACAGAACTCCCCATCAACCTGAGCCATCCATTTCTGGCACTGCAGTACCTACCTTTCAGAATTGTGAAGTTTATGTCTTGATCTTGATGAAGAATGTAGCAGGTATTATTACTAATAAAGTACCCACATGTAGGAATGATTGTTCTCTTTATCATTCATTCTCAGTTTCTAATAAGCTTCTTTTAGCAAGAGAGCAAAGAGTAAGGTAACAATTAGTCTACCCAGATTGCCTGTTCAACTGGTGTTTAAGGGAAAAGGTTGAGAATTTGGCCCTTAACTCTTTACCTTTCTTCAAACATACCATACAATTTGACAATGCTGGGCTTCCCCATATATGATTCTAGTTTGCAGGGCTTGCCTTATCTTCTACCTGGCAAACTCCCATACACGTTCTTCAAGACGTGTCCCAGCATGCACCTGCTTAGTCTTCCTGACACATAAGTTGCCATAACTTTCTTTACCCCATTAAACTGAATTATCTGATGGGAGAATCCTGTTCAGTGTTCCTAAATGTGGTAATTACCAAATGAAATTTTCTTAAAACTCAAACATTGTATTGTGATGTTGTTTTATTCCTGACATATTAAAAAATATATATTTTAAAAGTAAATTTGTTCACGAGCAGGCACTAAAACATAAAAAATACAGTGAGAGTCTAAATTCAGTATCATTTATGAAATTTGGAATATTCAAAATTAAATGTAAATAAGAACTATAGTTTATATTTTCTTTTTTAATGTTTTTATTTATTTTTGAGAGAGAATGCAAGGAGGTGAGGAGCAGAGAGAGAGGCACACACAGTCCAAAGCAGGCTCCAAGGCTCTGAACTGTCAGCACAGAACCCGACACGGGGCTTGAACCCACAAACCGTGAGTACATGACCTGAGCTGAAGTCAGACATTTAACCTACTGAGCCACCCGGGTGCCCCTATAGTTTATATTTTCTAAAGATGTTTTTAAACATTGGGGCACATGTGCCCCTTTGAATCATCACTCCTATATTTTGGGGATTAATTCCTAATAGTGCAATTGCTGGGTTGTAGGGTAATTCTGTTTTTAATTTTTTGAGGAACCTCTACACTGCTTTCCAGTTTGCATTCCTACCAACAGTGCAATAGGGTTCCCACTTCTCCACATCCTTGTCAACATGTGTTGTTACCCCAATGTTTATAGCAGCGCTATCAACAATAGCCAAATTATGGAAAGAACCCAAATGTCCATCAACTGATGAATGAATAAAGAAGATATGATTTATATATATACAATGGAATACTACTTGTCAATAAGAATTAAATCTTGCCATTTGCAACAATGTGGATGGAACTGGAGGGTATTATACTAAGTGAAATAAGTCAGAGAAAGACAAATGTTTTCACTCATAATGTGGAATTTGAGAAACTTTTAACAGGACCATTAGGGAAGGGAAGGAGAAAAAAATAGTTTCAAACAATACAGAGAACAAACTGAGGGTTGATGGGGGGGGTGGGGCGGAGTACGGGTAGGGAAAATGGGTGATGAGCACTGAGGAGGAGGGCACTTGTTGGGGTGAGCACTGGGTGTTGTATGTAAGCGATGAATCATGGGAATCTATTCCCGAAGCCAAGAGCACACTGTATCTTAGCTAAATCAACAATAAATTATATTTTTAAAAATAAAACTACTTGTAAATTTTAAATAAATAATAAAGATTTTGTATTGTAAAGAATATCTTCCAACCCAGATCTTATCTGGTTTCTATAGCAAAGTAAAGCATGCTGTGACTAGGCTAATAGTTTCCTTCTGCCCAATATTACATGTTAAGTCTTAAGATTGTCCATTTTACTTGAAAAGAGTCCAAGGTTTTCCAGGAGAATAAACAACAACCAAAAAGATCTAGATTCTTTTTGCCTCTGCATTGACTGAAAATGTAGTCAACAAGTCTGTCTTCCTCCATCCTCTGAGAAGGCAGAGTTCTTAAATGCTAATGAGAGGCTTACCTAGCAATTGCTTCCAGGCAACCTGACAAGTGGTACTGCGTTTAAACAAACATTGCGTCCACAAACATTGTGTCGAGACCCCATCTCCATGAAAGGGCACAATTTTTATAGTATGAATCAGCCTGAGTGGTTACTGCTCTTACTATTTAGAAGTTCCTAATCACCCCCACCATCACCACCCAAAGCACACTGGAATAATAAAACATTAACTATTTGGTTGAAATACACAAAAATAGGTGTGCAAATTACTAATTTGGGGAGTGAAATAGTTTTCAGACTTGAATCCCCATTTTAAAAAGATCTCACTTTTAAGGCAAAAATTCTTATTGATGGCCAAGATCAAGACTCAGTTTCCCAACAGAGTAAGTTAATTTTGAAAACAAAAGGAACCAAATGTTGAGAAAGGAGAAAATAGTCAAGTTTGGTTGGAAAAGAGGTTTTATGTGGCTTTTTTTTTCTTTTGCGGGTGAGTTAAACTATAAAAATATTTTGACGGAAATATTCCCCAAAATTCCCTTTAAACAAGTAGGTAAACTTGAAACATCCTGCATCTTCCCAATTTTGTAAAAAGGCATGTGAAAGATGAGCTGTTTAATGATACCAATTGTAGTTGTATAAAAATCAAACAGCCCAACCAGAATTACTTGCATACATAACTCATTAACAAAACCTCCAAACCCTAGATAAATACACTCAGGAGGAAAATTAAATTGCTTAACTTGTTCAAAATATGTTTTCTGAAGCACATGGCAAATGATTTAATTGATGTATATTCTAGAAGTAAGTAACAGAAATGTTTGTGCTATTTTAATAGGCTCACAATGAGCTGAAAGGTGCTAAAACCAGGTGTTTCTTTAGTGCTAGTGAAATTGTTAGAATTCTGAAAATTGCTTTCATACTAAAATTATTAACTAATTCAAAACTTAGCTTCAGAGTTTAGGGTAGTCCTACCAGCCCTTTTTGCCCTCAAAGTGAGACAGCCTAAGACCAGAGCAGAGATAACTCCTTACCTTAGATAATAGCCATATTTTCCCTCTCCCATCAAGGGGACCACTTACCTTTCACAGATTCCGAGACACTTCTATTCACTTAAAACTTTTATGCCTGTATGTTTCTACCCCGATACTTGGCTGATATCTCTGTAAACCTGAATTTTGACCTAGCCATTCTTCTGTAACTTTTGTCTGTTTCTACAACTACATTGTATATCCAAGGGCATGGGTTATCTGTCCAGACTCTGACGTTTGCTCATATTCTGCAGTTTTGGTTTGGTTTGTCAAAATGTGATGTTGGGATTTAACCCTAAAATTCAAAGTTACAGTTTCACCTTCTCTGTCTGTGTAGGTCTTCTCTTCTTTGACTGCCCTGATCTGCCCTCCTCCTAAGCTGCCCATAATGAATAAGAAAACTATACTGACTGCACTGCCTATAACTAGACTGTTAACTTAAGGGATGAAGGAGGTCCTTCTATCGTAAACCATTTGCAACTGTATTTCCACAACTGTGACATCGTTGTTATTGTTGTTGTTTTCTTAATGTAATTTCAAATACAGAAAAACCAAGTTCTTGGACAAATGTCAGGATCAAAATCATTCCATGAAAACTTGTCATAAAAAGAATTGGGAAGGGGTGCCCGGTAGGCTTAGTCAGTTGAGAGACCAAATCTTTTTTTTTATTTTTTAATTTAAATTTTTTTTATTTATTTATTTTTTTAATTTACATGTAAGTTAGCGTATAGTGCAACAATGATTTCAGGAGTAGATTCCTTAATGCTCCTTACCCATTTAGCCCATCCCCCCTCCCACAATGCCTCCAGTAACCCTCAGTTTGTTCTCCATATTTAAGAGTCTCTTATGTTTTTGTCCCCCTTCCTGTTTTTATATTATTTTTGCTTCCCTTCACTTATGTTCATCTGTTTTGTCTCTTAAAAGTCCTCACATGAGTGAAGTCATATGATATTTGTTTTTCTCTGACTAATTTCGCTTAGCGTAATACCCTCCAGTTCCATCCATGTAGTTGCAAATGGCAAGATTTCATTGTTTTTGATTGCCGAGTAATACTCCATTGTATATATATACCACATCTTCTTTATCCATTCATCCATCAATGGACATTTGGGCTCTTTCCATACTTTGGCTATTGTTGATAGTGCTGCTATAAACATCGGGGTACATGTGCCCCTACAAATCAGCACTCCTATATCCATTCAGTAAATTCCTAGTAGTCCTATTGCTGGGTCGTAGGGTAATTCTATTTTTAATTTTATGAGGAACCTCCACACTGTTTTCCAGAGCGGCTGCACCAGTTTGCATTCCCACCCACAGTGCAAGAGGGTTCCCATTTCTCCACATCCTTGTCAACATCTGTTGTTTAATGAGTTGTTAATTTTAGCCACACTGACTGGTGTGAGGTGGTATCTCAGTGTGCTTTTTGATTTGTATTTCCCTGATGATGAGTGATGTGGAGCATTTTTTCATGTGTCAGTTGGCCATCTGGATGTCTTCTTTGGAGAAGTGTCTATTCAATGTCCATTTCTTCACTGGATTTTGTGGGTGTTGAGTTTGAGAAGTTCTTTATAGATTTTGGATACTAACCCTTCATCTGATATATCATTTGCAAATATCTTCTCCCATTCTGTTGGTTGCCTTTTAGTTTTGCTGATTGTTTCCTTTGCTGTGCAGAAGCATTTTATTTTGATGAGGTCCAGTAGTTCATTTTTGCTTTTGTTTCCGTTTGAGAGGCCAAATCTTGATTTCGGCTAAAGTCATGATCTCACAGTTCGTGAGATCCAGCCCAAGTCATACTTTGTGCTGACAGTGTGGAGCCTGCTTGGGACTCTTTCTTTCCCTCTCTCTCCCTTCCCCTCCCTTGCTTGCACACTCTCTCGCTCTCTCAAAATAAACAAACATTAAACAAAAAAAAAAAAAGAATGAGAAAATACATTCCAAAGATATACATGAAAATGTTCTTTGATGAGGCATTGACATGCCTCATACTACATTACCTCCATATGTTGTTAAATAGAAAATAACATATTAACAATCACCAGAAATATAAAGAAATCGGTAAATGGAAACAGATACAAAAATAACCAAGATGTTGGAAGTAGCAAACAAGAACTTTAAAATAACTATAATAAAGATGTGATATATATACACAATGAAAATTACTCATCCATCAGAAGAAATGAAATCTTGCCATTCACGATGGATGGAGCTAGAGTATATTATGCTAAAGGAAATAAGTAAGAGAAAGACAAATACCATATGATTTCACTCATGTGGAATTTAAGAAACAAAACAGATGAACATAGGGGAGATAAAGAGAGAGGGAAACAAACCATAATGACTCTTAAAGAACAAACTGGGGGTTGATGGAGGAAGGTGGGAGGGAGATGGGGTAGATGGGTGATGGGTATTAAGGAGGACACTTGTGAAGACCACTGGGTGTTAGGTAAGTGGTGAATCACTGAATTCTCCTGAAACCAATATTGCACTCTATGTTAACTAACTAGAATTTAAATAAAAATTTGAAGAAAATAAAAATAAAGAATCAACAGGAAAAGTTTAGAATGAATAAGAAATAAAGAATTTCAGGAACTATATGAAAATTATAGAAATAACCAAATGGAAATATTAAAACTAAAGAATATAATAACTGAAAGCAAAAACTGTTTTGGATGGATTAATGCAGAACAGAAAAACTTAAAAATAAGTTGGGGGTGCCTGGGTGGCTCAGTCAGTTAAGCGTCCGACTGCGGCCCAGGTCATGATCTCGCCATCTGTGAGTTCAAGCCCCGCGTTGGGCTCTGTGCTGACTGCTCAGAGCCTGGAGCCTGTTTCAGATTCTGTGTCTCCCTCTCTCTGACCCTCCCCTGTTCATGCTCTGTCTCTCTCTGTCTCAAAAATAAATAAACATTAAAAAAAAAAATTAAAAATAAGTCAAAAATTTATCCAAACTAAAAGGTTTTTTACTTAATTAACAGGAACTCAAAAACCATGTGAGACAGAACCAAACAGAAGAGACAGAATGGAGCAAAAAAATGTAATTGAGGAAAGATGGCTGAAGTTTTTACAAATTTGATAATAAAAAAATCGACTCATTAAGACAGAAATGCAATAGGGAAACACTGGACTTAAAACCACGCATAGAAGAAAACAAAATGATACATTAGATCAGACGGACCTAACAGACATTTACAGCACATTCCGTCCAAAGGTAACACAACACACATTCTTCTCAAGCACGCATGAAATATTTCCAAGGATATATCATATATTAGGCCACGAAATAGGATAAATAAGAAGAAAACCACATGCATACCCTTAATAGTCAAGCTGCTAAAATTCCAAGATAAAAATAAATTCTTAAAAGCAACCATAGGAAAAAAGTCACATTATTAGGAAATGATGTGACAAGTAACCATTTCATTAGAAATAATGAAGGCTGGAAGAAAATGGGATGACATCTTTGGGGAGCTAAGGGATGGGGTGGGGAGGGACTGTCAAAGTTAGGATTGATACACAAGAAAATACCTTTCAAAAGTGAAGGCAAATTAAACATTTTCAGAGAAAACCAATTTGTCCATTGGTAACCTATACTGAAGGCGTATTGAGGGAAATGCTGGAGGAATTTGCAGATGGAAATTCAGGTCTACGTACAGGAAGAAATGAGGGTTCTGGAGATGGTGAATAGAATATGTGGATAAATATAAAACAATGTATCTTTCTTAGAAAAATCAAATAGTTGTTCAAAGCAAAATGATAATGTGCAGTGAGATTTGTAATGTGGGAATAAAATATATGTATAACAATAGGATGAGTGGAGTGTGTGGGAAATTGTATTGTTATAAATTTCTTACGTGTGTGTGTGAATTAATGCAAAGAGATCATGATATATTAAGTACACATATTATAAGTCCTGGAGCAACCACATATGCAAAAAAAAGAAATGAGGCTTAACTAAAAGCCAATAAAAGAAGGGTGCACATGGGTGGTTCAGTCAGTGAAGCCTCTGACTCTTAATGTCAGCTCAGGCTGTGATCTCACGGTTCCTGAGATGGAGTCCCACACTGAGCTCTGCACCAGCAGTGTGGGGCCTGCTTGGGATTCTCTCCCTCTCTGCCCCTCCCCTGCTCACGCATGCTCGCTTGCTCGCTCTTTCTCTCTCTCACTTTCTCTGATCTCTCAAAATAAACTTTTTCAAAGACCCAAAAAAGAGAAAATGGGAAAGTAATACTATTGTCACCCCTCCTTGCCCAGAAGAAGTAAAAGTAGGAAAGGAGAAAAAAGGAACAAAGAACAGAAAGAACAGGTAGAAAACAAAGGAAGATGGTAGATTTCAACCCAACCATATCAGTAAAGTTAAATGTAATGGGCTAAATTCTCTAAGGCAGAGAAATTGTAAGATAGGACAAAAAAAAAAAAAATCCAAGTATGAGCTTTTCCCAAGAGACACACTTTAAACATAAAGACAAGTTTTAAGTGAAAAGATGGAAAATGAAAAAAAAAGATGGAAAAATGATATACCTTGCAAACACTTAGCATAAGAAATTTAGTGTGTCTACATTAATATAAGAGGAATGATACTTTTAGAGCACTATACACTACAAAAGCATTGTGGAATAGTCTACATAAACCAAATGCTGGCCCATAATTAAGTCAGCCAATTGTTAAGGATGGAAGTCATAGAAAATATGCTGTCTCACCACCAGATAATGATACTGGAAATAAATAATAAGCTATCTAGAAAATTAATGGGTCAAAGAAGAAAACTACATGAGAATTTGTGGGGTGAAGCGAAAACCTCTTCAAGGGAGATTTATGACTTAGAATGCTTATTTTAGAATTTTTAAATTTTAATTTTATTTTTTGAGAGAGAGAGCAGGGGAGGGGCAGAGAGACAGGGAGAGCGAGAATCCCAAGCAGGTTTGACACTTGTCAGTACAGAGCCTGATGTGGGGCTGAAACTCACAAACCATGAAATCATGACCTGAGCCAAAATCAAGTCAGACGCTTAACTGAGCCACCCAGATGCCCCTAAAAGGCTTATTTTAGAAAAGCAGCAGTTTTAAAATAAATTGTTTAAACATTCTTAAGAAACTCAGAAAAGCAAACTTAATGCAAAGAAATTAAAATAAGAAATCGGTAAAATAGAAAAAGAAAATCAAGGCAAAAGCTGGTTTTAGAAAAGTCTAATAGGGGCGCCTCAGTGGCTCAGTTGGTAAGTATCCGACTTTGGCTCAGGTCATGATCTCACCGTTGGTGAGTTCGAGCCCCACGTCGGGCTCTGTGCTGACAGCTCAGAGCCTGGAGCCCACTTCGGATATTGTGTCTCCCTCTCTCTCTGCTCCTCCCCCACTCACACTCTGTCTCTCTCTCAAAAATAAGTAAACATTAAAAAAATAAAATAAAATAAAGTCTAATAAAAGCAGTAAATTAGCAAGACTGTTTTAGTTTGCTGGGGTTCTGTAACAAAATGCCACAAATTGTATATTAAAAAACAAATTTATTTCTCTCTGTTTCCAACAAGACACTGAAGCCCACTACAGCTTATGTTTTGTGAATTACAGTAAGATCAAGAATATTCCTAGAGCAACCACCTGAAGGTCCTGAAAAGTACATGAAATTGTGGAAGGAAGTCAGAAGTTGGAAAAGCAACCCATAAAGGGGTGGGTTTCCTGAGTTTCTTTTGTCTCACAGCTATGCTCCTAAGACCAGGCCCACTTAAAGAAATCTAAATCATCTAGATGGCTAACCTCCAATGGAGCCTTGTTTTCCTTTCTAAATGAACTGTGAAAGGGGAACCTTGCAGGCTGGAAAATGTAACAGGAATTCTGGAAAGGAGAGATTTATGGAAGGTGATTAATTAACTCAGCATAACACTTAACATTCACCTCTGAGTTGTGCATGAACAGGAGAAATCTAAAACATCATAACCTTTAATATTTAGACCATTGCTCAAGTCTCATACTAACCCCTGAGAAACACATGTGCAGGACAGACCCAAAACAATATAGCCAAAACACTGGCTTGAACTGAGATTTAAACCATGGCCCAATTCTCAGACTAAATCTGAGCGGTGGATGTGTGGGAATGTCTGAAAGGAAAATAGAAAAGACTTTGAAAACAGAACTGAGATTGAAAGAACTGCCCATAGAAAGCAAGACAGAACTTTTGGTCTGAGCCTAGACTGGGTTGATTGGTTAAGGAAAGAAAAAAAAGTTAACATCTTCCATAGGATTATAAGAAAACTCACAGTCTCCATAGTATCACAGTCACAATTTCCAGGATAGAATCCAAAATTACTTGGCATACAAAGCATGAGGAATGTGTGACCAATTCACACAGGGAAAGAAAACAGATTTCAAGACATACAGCTATAGTAATAAGATTAGTATTGGCAGAGGGATAAACACACAGAGATCAATGCAACAGAAGAGAGATAAATAGTGTCACTCAAGGACAACCAATCAATCTTTGACAAGCTGCAAAAGCAATTCAGTGGAGACAGCATAATGTTCAACAGTGGTGCTGGAGTAACGGGACAGCCATAAGCGAAAGAATAAGCCCAGACTTAAACTCACACCTCAAACAAAAATCAACTCAAAGTGAATCATAGATTTAAATGCAAAGCATAACACTATAAAACTAAAAGAAGATAACATAAAAGAATCAAACTTAGTGAAATTGCAAATGCTGGTAAGGATACAGAAAAACTGGATCTCATTCATTACTGGTACAGCCATTCTGGTCAATATTTGGACATTTTCTTTTATAACAATATATGCAATCATCATGCAACCCAGAATCGCTCTTGATGTTTATTCTAGAGAAATGAAAACTTAGGTCTTCATAAAAACCTGAACATGATTGTTCATAGCTTTATTTGTAATAAGCCCAAACTAGAAACAACCAAAATGTCTCCCAATAGGTAAATGGTTAAATAAACTGATATATCCATATTATGGAATTCTATTCAGCAATAAAAAGGAAAAGGCCTTTTCCTTTATATATCCATAATTTATTTCCTTTATCCATAATATGGATATATCAGTTTATTTATATTTATTTATATATGTATTTATACATACACACATATATATACACACACATATATACATATGACAACTTTATTGGATGTCAAGGGCATAGTACTGAGTGAAAAAAATCCAATTTCAAAAGGTCACATACTGTATGCTTCCATACACATAAAATTCTCAAAATGACAATATTATAGAAATGGGAAGCAAATTAGTGTTTTTTCGGAGGTTAGGTGGTGGGCGCAAGAAGTGGTATGATTATAAAAAAGCATAAGAGGGGCGCCTGGGTGGCTTGGTCGGTTGAGTGTCTGACTTCAGCTCAGGTCATGATCTCGCAGTCCGTGAGTTCGAGCCCCACGTCGGGCTCTGTGCTGACAGCTCAGAGCCTGGGGCCTGTTTCGGATTCTGTGTCTCCCTCTCTCTGTGACCCTCCCCCGTTCATGCTCTGTCTCTCTCTGTCTCAAAAATAAATAAAAACGTTAAAAAAAAAAAAACATAAGAGAGGTCTTTATGATGATGCAATAGTTTGGTATTTTTACTGCAGTGGTCATTACACAAATCTACACATGTGATTAAATGATACAGAACTATATACACATTGTACCAATGTCATGTCTTGATTTTGATATTGTACTATAATTATATAAGATGTAGTCATTGGGGTAAACAGGGTGAAAGATACATAGTGCCTCTCTGTACTTTCTTGGCAACTTTTTATGAGTCTATAATTATTTCACAATGAAAAGGCTTTAAAAGTTAAATATCTAATTACTGGATGGTTTCAATAGCATAATAGCAATCTAAGAGAAAAAAAAAGTGAACCTGAAGAGTGATAAATTATACAGTCTGAAGAACATGGTGGGGGGGGGGGGGACTTTTAAAAGAAAGAAAAAGAACAGAGCATCAAGGACCTGTGGAATAATATTTTTAAATTTTTAACATACTTTTTATTGGGATCCCAGAAGGAGAAGATAAGATTGGAGCTAGGAAAATTATTTGAAGAAATAATGCCCTCACACATCCCAAACTTAGTAAGACATAAATTCACAGATAAAGGAAACGTGATAAAACCCAAACAAGATAAACTCAAGGAAAAAAAAACATTTAGTCACCTTGTAACAAAACCACTGAAAACTACTCAAAAAACTATTTTTTAAAAATCTTAATAGAAGGTGCCTGGGTGGCTTAGTTAAGTATGCGACTCTTGATTTTGGCTCGGGTCATGATCTCACCGTTTGTGAGTTCCAAGCCCTGAGTCAGGCTCCCCACTGACAGCATGGAGTCTGCTTAGTCTTTCTCCCTCCATCTCTGCCCTTCCCCCTCACACCTGTTCTCTTCAAAAATGTCAAGGTCATATAAAACAAGAAAAAACTAAGGACCTGTTCTAGATTAAAAGACAGTATAGCAACATGGAACTAAATTCAACATGTGATCCTGGAACATAATAATTTTTAAAAAGTTTCTTTTTTAACTTTTTTAACGTTAGTTTATTTTTGAAGGAGAAAGAGAGAGACAGAGCGTGAGTGGGTAGGGGCAGAGAGAGAGGGAGACACAGAATCAGAAGCAGGCTCCAGGCTCTGAGCTGTGAGCACAGAGACTTATGCAGGGCTTGAACTCACAAGCTGTGAGATCGTGACCTGAGCTGAAGTAGGAGGCTTAACTGACTGAGCCCCCAGGTGCCCCATTATCCTGGAACATAATAGAACTCACTGGAGGGGATACCTGGGGGGCTCAGTCAGTTGAGCGTCCAACTTCAGCTCAGGTCATAAACCTCATAGTTTGTTGGTTTGAGCCCCACGTAGGGCTCTCTTCTGTCAGCACGGAGCCCACTTCAGATCCTCTATCTCCCTCTCTGCCCCTCACCCACTCACAGGCACATGTGGGTGCCTGATCTCTCTCTCAAAAATAAATAAACATTAAAATGTATATGTATATATTTCCAAAAAATCTTAATAGAACTAGAGAAAAATGAAACTGCATATGGAAAAACAATGATTTGGATGAGCTTGGATTTCTCATCTGAAGCCATGAAACCCAAATAACAATGAAAGGACATCTTTAAAGTGCTAAAAGAAAAGAACTTTCAACCCAGACTTCTCTATGTAGCAAAATTATCTATCACAATAAAGGTGAAATAAAGACATTCTGCAAGAGATTTGAACAGGCATTTCACCAGAGAAGATATATAGATGGCATATAAACAAGTGAAAAGATGCTTAACATAAGCCATTGTAATGATTTATGCAAACTAAAACCACAGTGTTAACACCACTATAGATCAATTGGAATGGCTAAAATAAAAATTACTGACAATAGCCAGTTTTAGTGAGGATGTACAGCAATTGGAACTCTCATCCATCACTAGTGGGAATGCAAAATGGGGTAGACACTTTGGTTAACAGTCTGGCAGTTTTTATACAGTTAAATATACACTAACCATAGAACCCAGAAACCTCACTTCTAGGTATTTCCCTGAGAGAGAGGAAAACTTACTTAATTCATAAATTCATAGAACCCATAGTATGATACACCCAAAAAATGTTAATTTTACCTGCCAAATTGTTAATTTTATTCTAATTTTTTTAAAAATCTGACCAAAAAAAGCCTTGAAGTTTTACTGCTGATATCTGCCTATCTATCACATACTTAAGGAACACATAATTCCAATCTTATAAAAACTCTTCCAGAAAATAAAGAAGGGAATATTCATGGATTCATTTCATGAGGCCAACATAAACTTGATACTAAGACCTATCAGGTTCAATAAACACAGATGCAGAAATCCTCACACACACACAAAATGTTAGCTTAAGAATCCAGAATTTATAAAAAGAATAGTACATCTGGGATTTATCCCCAAAATTCAAGATTAGTTCAAAAATCAGTGAGTCATTGCTCAGTGGATATAGAGTTTCAATTTTGAAAAGTTCAAAAACTCTGTTACAGAACAATATGCTTCATATATTTTGATGGTCTGTCATTAAAAGTGTAAATTTTAATATTTTTTATATCTTCTTGCTGTATTGAACCTTTACTAGTATGTAATGTCTTTCTTTGTCTCTTGTAGCCTTTAAAAAATTTTAAGTCTGACATTAGTGTAGCCAACCCTGCTCTCTTTCAGTTACTATTTGCATCAAATATCTTTTTCCATTCTTTCACTTTCATCCTGTTCATGTTTTTGGATCTCAAGTGCATCTCTCTTACAGCCAGCATATAGTTGGATCATGTGTTTTTATCCATCCTGCCAATCTCTGTCCTTTTGATTGAAGAGTTGATTCCATTTACATTTAAAGTTTTTACTGATAAGGAAATACTAACTTCTGTCATTCTGTTATATTCAGTCTCCTTACTAGTAATCGGTCTCTTTACATTTTCTGTATCTTTTTAAATTTAAAAAAATTTTTTAAATATACACTTATTTTTGAGAGAGACAGAGATGGAGCGTGAGTGGGGAAGGGGCAGAAAGAGAGGGAGACACAGAATTCAAAGCAGGTTTCAGGCTCTTAGCTGTCAGCACAGAACCCGACACAGGGTTCAAACCTACAAAATGCAAGATCATGACCTGAGCCGAAGTCAGATGTTTAAAAAATTGAGCCACCCAGGCGCCCTTAGATTTTCTATATCTTCATGATTTAGTTTCAGTAGTCTGTATGTGTCTAGGAATTTATTCATTTTTTTAAAAAATTGTTGTCATATTCAATATTCATTGAATTCAATTCATTCAATTATTTATAGTAATATGATCTTCAATATTTCTGTAGTAACAGTTGTAATGTCTCCTCTTTCATTTCTGATTTTTTTTTAATTTGAATTCTCTTTTTTCTTGGTGAGTCTAGCTAAAGGTTTGTCAATTTTTTTTTTTTTCAGAGAACCAGCTTTTAGTTTTGTTAATCTTTTCTCTTGTCATATTAGTCCCTATTTTATGTATTACCACTCTGATCTTTATTTCCTTTTTTCTACTAACATTGGGCTTAATTCTTTTTCTGTTTTAGTTCTTTGAGGTATAACGTTAGATTTTTTTATTTGAGATCTTTCTTTTTCATAATGAAGGCATTTATTACTATAAATTTCCCTCTTAGAACTGCTTTTGCTGCATCACATAAATTTTAATAATGTTGTGTTGCCATTTCGAGATTTTTTTTTTCTTTCCTCTTTGATTTCTTCTTTGTCCCATTGGTTGATCAGGAGCATGTTGCTTAATCTCCACATATTTGAACATTTTCAGTTTTCTACTTATAATTAAGTTCTAGTTCTATGCCATCAAGGTCAGAAAAGATATTTGATATGATCTCAATCTTCTTTTTTTTTTTTTGAGAGAGAGAGAGAGAGAAAAAAAACATGAACAGGGGAGGAGCAGAGAGAGAGGGAGACAGAGAATCCCAAATAGGCTCTGCACTGAACTCACAAACCATGGGGCTTGAACTCACAAACCCTGAGATCATGACCTGAGCTGATATCAAGAGTCAGACGCTTAACCAACTGAGTCACTCAGGTGCCCCCTGATTTCAATCTTCTTAAATCTATTAAGACTTGTTTTGTGGTCTAGTATATGATATATTCTGAAAATATGGGTGCTTGAGAAGAATGTGTATTGTGCTGCCGTTGGACAGAATGTGCTATAAATGTATGTTAGGTCCATCTGATCTAATGTAGTTTTGTTGTGTTGTATTTTGTTTTGTTTTGTTTTTCTAATGTGTAGTTTTAAGTCCAGTGTTTCCTTACTGATTTTCTGTCTGGGTGGTCCATCTACCCATTGTTGAAAGTGGAAAGACTCCATGAATTTGTAAGTTATAAGAGAAAACTACTAAGAAATTTTTCCCCTGAGTCTGTTTCAGGTCCTCTACCCCACTCCTTCTATACTTCACCCACCTGTGCTAGTAGTGCCCCTTTAAGGGATCAAGTGGGAGATGCACCAGGTTGATGAAGTTGGTTCTCTGCTATAATGTTATCAGCTCTGATTACATTGCAGCAGGCAGATGACTTACCTGAACATATTGGTACAATACTGCTGAAGCTGTTTTTCTCCTCTGTGTCCTCTCTCCCCTCTTCTTCACATCCTTTGGAGAAGCACCATGCTGCTAGTTAAAAGTGTGAAATGTGGAGCCGCACTTCCTGTATTCCCAGCCCACCATGTAGCTATTTAACCATGGGAGATTTAACTTAGCCTCTTCCTGCTTGAGTCTCCTCATCTGTAAAATGGATGTAGGAGTGTTTATTTGATAGGATTATTATAAGAACTACATAAGAATATTTGTAAAATGCTTAGATCAATGCCTATGTGTGCCACCTTAATTGGATTCCTATTTCGTGTGCCTGGAACATACTAAGTATGATATTTATATCCCTGAAATAAATCTTTCTCTGAAATAGAGGTGGCAAGAGTCCTTGAAAGAATAGGTCTTGTCTCTTTTCCTCTTCTCTCTCAATCCCTCTCCAATTTTCTCTTTTGCTACTTCTCACTCACTTAGCAAATATTTAGTGAGCAGCTGTGTGCCAGGTGGTGTTTTAGGCTGTGGTTATATTTTAAATTAAAAAAGCATTATCGGGGGCCCTGGGTGGCTCAGTCAGTTAAGTATCTGACTTCAGCTCAGGTCATGATCTCATGGTCTGTGGGCCCGAGCCCCATGTCAGGCTCTGTGCTGACAGCTCAGAGTCTGGAGCCGCTTCAGATTCTGCGTCTCCCTCTCCTTCTGCCCCTCCCCCACTCGCAGTCTGTCTCTCTCTCTCAAAAATGAATGAACATTAAAGAAATTTTTTTAAGCATTGTTCTTGTCTTCTTACAATATAATGAAACAAATCAGTACTTGAACAGACTATTACAATGCCTTGAGGTGGGGAGAGGAGAGGAGAAGGCAGGATGCAAGGTATTCTGTGTTTATGCTGTTCCTTTGTTTCTCTTTTTGTCTCTCTCTGTCTCTGTCCCCTTTCTTTCTCTCTCTGTGTGTATGCCTCCCGAAGGAAATTAAACTAAGAAATTTTCTGGTCAAAGTACACAAAGAGCTAGCTATCTTCTATTAATAGAATAGAATAGAATAGAATAGAATAGAATAGAATAGAATAGAATAGAAAAACCTGTCTATTAGTAGACAGATTTCAACTATTACTGTTAGTAGCTAGTCTGAGATAGTCTGGTTGCAGTCAGTTCCAGCCAGCAGGGGGCAGGAGTGTCTAGCTGTACAAGTCATTGCAGTTCTTTTGGTCTTTCCAAAACCTGTGTTAAATAAGAAGTGCTTCTAATTTGATGTGTCAGATCTTTTCATTTTAAAAAAAAAAAAAATTTAATGTTTATTTATTTTTGAGAGACACAGCATGAGCAAGGAAGGGGCAGGAAGAGCAGGAGACACAGGATCCGAAACAAGCTCCAGGCTCTGAGCAGTCAGCACAGAGCCCTACTTGGGGCCTGGACTCGAAAACCTCGAGATCATGACCTGAGCCGAAGTCAGACACTTAACTGACTGAGCCCCCCAGGTGCCCCAGATCTTTTCGTTTTTCAGCTATGCAATTGGTGCATAGTAAAAAATGGCTATGGGTATTGTCATGTTAAAACTGGTAAATTGGAATCAGTTTCTGATTACGACTCTTGATTTTGATTTCCCACAAAGATTTGTCCTCTCCTTAGACCTCCAAACAAAAAAAAATCTATCTTCACACTCAGCAGATAATGTCAACTGGAGATAGGAATGGAGGGAAAAACATTTACTCTCAAGATATCAGGCTTCATCAGCTGGGCAACCTTGGACTGGCTTATTTAACTTCTCTGAGCTTTTGCTTAATATGTTTTCTTTCCTTTTTTTTCTTTTTTAATGTTTATTTTTGAGAAAGAGAGAGACAGAGTGTGAGCAGGGGAGGGGCAAAGAGAGAGAGAGGGAAGCACAGAATCCCAGGCAGTCTCCAGGCTCTGAGCTGCCAACACAGAGCCCAATGCGGAGCTTGAACTCACAAACCAAAGGATCATGACCTGAGCCAAAGTTGGACACTTAACCAATTGAGCCACCCAGGCATCCCTGCTTAAGACTTTTTCGAAGACTAGAGTGGAGGTTATATTGGACTGACCAGGGAAACACACCGTTCATGGACTGTGGACATTCAGAGGATACATCCAGGTTAGGAGCACCTGGTGACTCATTTGGATAAGCAGCCAACTCTTGATCCCAGCTCAGGTCATAATCTCACGGTTTGTGGGTTCGAGCCCTGCACCTACAGTGTGAAGTCTGCTTGGGATTCTCTCTCTTTATCTCTCTCTCCCTCTCTTTGTGCCCCTCCCCCATTGCGCGCGCGCTTTCTCTCTCTCTCTCTCTCAAAATAAATAAATAAAAACTTAAAAAAAAAAAAAAAGAGGATTCATCCAGTTGGCATTGAAGAGCTAAGCCACAGATATCACCTTGCTGCCTAATATCTTGGCTTTCTGCACTCACAGTGGTTACAACAGAGAGCCATGCATTCCCAGAAGTCAGATCCAGCTCAACTGTGTTAAAAATCTAGGCTTCTTATGTGTTTCCAGGGATCTTACTTTTTATCCCTTTGTTTAATATTTATTTTACAAAAGATGTTTTGAGTTCCCACACAACATACAACTTGTTCTCTAACCTTGTTGCAGGCTTTCATAGGCTTCATTTGTGCTTTCTAAATATTCCTTGAGACAACCCGTATAGAGAATACTCCTCAATTTCCTTGTTTTTATTATTTAATTTCTTCTTAATCATGAGTATTTTATTTTAAATGTTCAAAAATCATACAAGTTCAGGGGTGCTTGGGTGGCTCGGTGGGCTGAACATACAACTCTTCATTTTGGCTCAGGTCATGATTCCAGGGTCATGGGATCAAGTCCACACTGGGCTCCTGCTGAGCATGGAGCTGCTTAGAATTCTCTCTCTCTCTCCCTCTGCCCCTCTCTCCTGCTCATGCTCTCTCCCTTTCTCTTTCAAATTAAAAAAATAAAATGAAAATTTTTAAAAATTAAAAAAATAATACAAGTTCAAGATAAAAATTTTGAGAAATATATGTTGAAGACAAAAATTGTTTAATATTTTACTGACTAGTGACAGCCAGCACTAATGTTTTGCTATATATCTTTCTAGTCTGGCTGTCTCTACCATTTTTTTTTAATTTTTTTAAAGTTTATTTATTTTGAGAGACAGAGAGAGCAGAGGAGGGGCAGAGAGAGAAGGAAACACAGAATCCGAGGCAGGCTCCAGGACCTGAGCTGTCAGCACAGAGCCCAACATGGGGCTTGAACCCACGAACTGTGAGATCATGACCTGAGCTGGTCAGATGCTTAACCGACTGAGCCACCCAGGTGCCCCTGGTTGTCTCTATCTTTAAGAAACATGGAATCACACTGGATATGACAGAGGCTGAGAATTGTCTCCCACTATTTGTTTTTCTTATCTTCTTTAGTAGTAAGATCCGAAATTTTTTGTTCAGCCCATCACCTCAACTTGCAGCCTGGTGTGGCCATTCGACGTTAAGTTCCAGCCAATGGGCTATAAGTACAAATGAATGAATGGAAAATTCTAGCAAATTTCCTTAAAGTAGGGGCATGCCCTTCCTTTCTTTCTCCTCCTTCCCCCTAGTTAGAATACAAACGATAATGATCAGAGCAGGAGTAGCTAGCTTGAACTACAAGAAGCCCCATGCTGAAACTGGCAGTACAATAACATGGAAGGAGCCTGAGTTTCTGGAGTACCTTGGGATGGCCATTCCAGCTTGGACTTCTATGTTTACACGAAGGCAAAATGAGTTCAACCTTGCTAAGCCATTGTGCTTGGCATTTCTGCAACTCACAGCCATACTTAATTCAAACGAATATATTGGGTGAGGTGTGTATCTAACACAATTACATTCAAATATCCAGTCTCTTTTCCTTAAGGGGGGCGGAGGGCAGAGAGAGGGAAAGAGACAATCCCAAGCAGGCTCTGCGCTGTTAGCACAGAGACTGATGTGGGGCTTCATCTCACATATTGTGGGTTCATGACATGAGCTGCAATCCAGAATCAGAAGCTTAACCGACTGAGTCATCCAGTCGCCCCTGCTCTCATCTACTGTTGGGATTTTATTGTTCTTTTTAGAAAAAACATTATTGTTAGTTTTTTTTTAATTTTTTTTTTTTAATGTTTATTTATTTTTGAGACAGAGAGAGACAGAGCATGAACAGGGGAGGGGCAGAGAGAGAGGGAGACACAGAATCTGAAATGGGCTCCAGGCTCTGAGCTGTCAGCACAGAGCCCGACGCGGGGCTCGAACTCACAGACCGTGAGATCATGACCTGAGCCGAAGTCGGACGCTTAACCGACCGAGCCACCCAGGCGCCCCTATTGTTTTATATTTATAAAAGAATATGTAATGAATGTGTAAGTTTGAAGAATAATAAAATAAACACCGTGGAGCCCTCCATCCAGTCCCTGAACTAAACTATCAATACTTGAAGCTGCCTGAGGGCTCCTCTCTAATCTCAACCCCTGCCAACCCCCAAAGAAAAATACTGTACAGAAGTTTGTGGTTTCCATCCCTCCCTTGTTGTTATTTGCCTTACTACATATGTATCTCAGTTGCTGAAGCCAAAAGCCTTGGTGTCATCCTTGATTTCTTATTGCTCTTCCCCACCCCGCCCTCCATATCCAATCTGTTAGCAAATCCTGTTGGCTCTGCCCTAAAAAATATATCCAGAAAACACCACCACATCAACATTCTACTCCAAGCTACCAGTTTTAATTTCCTATTGCTGCTGTAATACAGTTACCACAAATTCAGTGACTTAAAACAAGACAAATTTATTATCTTAAAGTTCTGGAGATACAAAGTCAAAAATGGGTCTTATGAGCTAAAATCAAGGCTTCAGCAGAGCTCTGTCCCTTCTGGAGGCTCTATGGGACACTTTGTTTCCTTGTCTTGTCCAGCTCTTAAGTTCATCTACATCCCTCGGTCATGGTCACTTTCTCTGTCTTTAAAGCCAGCAGAATAACATCTTCACATTTTCCTCACTCCTTTTCTCTCACATACCCGTGCTTCTGTTGTTACATCTCCTCTTGTGATTTGGACCGTTCTGGATCTCTCTCACAAGAATCCATGCGATTACATTGGGCCCACCTGGATAATCCAGGACAATTTTTCCATCTGAAGATCCTTCATTCAATCATAGGCAAAGTCCCTTTGGCTGTGTGAGGTAATATATTCACAGGTTCCAGGATCTAAGATTTAGACTCTTGGGGGTTCACCTTGGGGTGGGGGCAATTTTTTGTCTACCACACATACCTATGAAATCCTAGGAAAACTGTTTGCATCCGAGGGTGGTCATGTAGTTGGAAGGTACCATGATAGCAATATAGTCATACTTACTGTGGAAGATTTGTGAACCAAGTTCCTATCATACTTTGATTTGAGGAAGCGACCACAGAGACAGAGATGTAAAGGGAGAAGGGCCAATTTTAATCTGATGCCTTAGCAGGGCAGGGGTTTGAATTTGTGATCTGAGCAAGGGGGCTGTATGTAGTTCAGGGCACAGTGAGTTACTTGATGTGGATAATCCTAGTTTCTGACCATAAACCTAGACATCTAAGATGGCAAGATCATCCTATGTAACAGTTGGAACCATCTGATATGGTGACAACCTGTAGGGGCAGGTGGGGGGAGGGAGATACATTGATTCTTTAATCCTGGGGAAAGCCTAATTTCTGTAAAATTCCCCAAGTATACTGTAGCAATCTACTTCAACATTAGAAAGATGATGCTTTGGTTCCATTAGAAAAAGATATTAGAGAGCTTCACCATGCTAGGAAAAGAATAAAGAATACTATTAACTTTGCCATTGGCAATGAGTATCTGCTGGCATAGGAGTGAAGGGAGAAAGTACGTTAGGTACCCGTGTACTCGGTAAATGGGTAGACTGTGGTTAAAACATGTACTTAATCAAAGGGGGCATGTTACCTACAGTTACTGCTGAGAACAAGTGGATCCCATAGATTGTAGATGGAGGTACTGAATGTGCTGAAGTGTAGGAGATCCAGATAGACATGCTCATGAATAGTACACACACGAATGAAAACAATCAGGGTCACACCCCTTTGGGCTCCTGGAATCTGTTTGGGGGCTTAGCAATGGCAGGAAAGACTTTTATGGAAAGGAAAGCTGCTGATTGCAACTGACCAGTGAATCATTACCATTTGTGCTGGGTATTTTCCTCTTTCTCTTCTAAATCCACTCTCCCCTATTTTACTTCCTTCTCTGTACTCTAAGATATGAATATTGAACATCAACAAGCTTCTGAATCCCTGAGGTTCCTGTTGGGTTTGGCCAATGGGAGGCACTGGCAGGAGGGAATAAGGAAGGAAGAGAGTGAGGGCAAGGCATTATTCTTCCAGCCCGCTTCCTACAGGCTCACTGTGGGACATCTGCTACATTACAGCTACTCACACTAGATTCCAGTAACTGGTCCTCTCCCTGTGTCTTCAGGGTGGAGAGGAATAATAGGTCATCATAGTTTTCAGCCCACGGTGGGTATTTCACCTTCCCTTAAGGGTTCTTTTAACCTGCCCATACTTTTGTAAATAGCCCTGTTTTTAAGCAATCCTTAAATACCCCTTGTAGGAGTGCCATCCATTTCTTGCTTGTCTCCTGACTGATACATCACTCAAACTAAGAAACAGATCCCCCACCAAGGGAATTCCTTATGAGCCTGAGGAATTCAGGGGTGGCTTAAGGCACTGGGAGGTGCTTCTGAATAAAATAATCTAGTTTTTTGACCGAAAGGAATGTAGCAACCCTTGTAACACCTTGGAATTCATTTATTCAATAAATAATTATTGAGCATATGTTTGTTATCTGCCAGACACTGGAAATACAGCAGTGAGGAAAACAGACAAATACTCCAGTGCTAGTGAACCTTTATGCAGGTGAAGGAGACAGATGATAAACAGGGTGAATAAAATATATGCTGTATGTTCGATGCTATGAAGGAAGAATAAAGCAGGGAATGGAGATGGGGGAGTTGGAAGGTGTGCAATTGTAAATTGGATGCTCGGGGAGAAAGCAACATCTGAGTAATGACCTCAAAGAGAGTTGGCAAAATGGTTGACAGCATACAAAAATAGGACATAGACTATGAAGTTGGTGCCTGAAACGTTACCTACCAGATATCTGCAGGTGAGAGATTGTGCTGTGTCTGTGACATTACATGAAACAAGCTTTTTTCCAAGGATGCTCCCGCCAAATTTTCAATACGGCAGCTGCCAGCAGTAGTGCTGATGGTGCTGAGATTGAGCTGAGGGAATGTGGGCATGCCTGGCATCTTTTCCAACATTAGGCTGCAAACTCATCGTCTCCCTTTCTAATCCTTGGAACGGGTGTATTGCAGTGTAAGGAATTCATCTTCTTCCCATGCTGCTTCTTGTAAAGACGTGAAAGAGTCTCTGAAGAGCTGTGTAAAGAAGTGGCAGAAAGAGGGAGTGGTCAACATCCAGGGGCCTTCTGCCCTGGGGTCTCATCCCCATTTCCTCCCTTCACTACCCCTCAGCTTAAACTCACCAGGAAGAGTAACAATGAGAGCAGACTGTGGCCTCTTCAATACACAAGATCAGACCAGGGAACTGATACCTCAGAGGAATATGAGCTCACAGGCCTGAATAACAAGATACCTCGATCAGGTAGGTAGTTGCTGCTCGTAACAGAAACACATCTATAGTGATACATAAGGGTTAATTTTCCCACATAATTGAAGTCCGGGGAAATAAGCAATCAAGGGCTAATAAACCAGCTGCACAAAGCCATAAGAAGACAGGCTTTTTTTCTCCACCCTTCTTAGCAAGAAGTTTCCACCCTCAAGATCACAAAGTGGCTGCATGAAAGCTCAGCCATCATATCTGTCTTTCCAGGAAAGACGGAAGGGCCAAGACTACACCTCAGCTGAGCTTTTTCAAAGTCCTACTTATCAACTTCCACTTAACCGTAAGGTTATCAGGAAGGGATGTTTTGAGCACTTTGTACATTTACGGTACTGTTTGCTACTTATAGGCTTTTTATGAGTTGTCTTTGTTTTAGGAAATTTATTTGGAATTGGGGTTGATGTGAAATGCATTATAACTTTTACTCTTTAATAACGCACAACCTCTCATTTTCTTTTTTTTAATATGAAATTTATTGTCAAATTGGTTTCTATACAACACCCAGTGCTCATCCCAAAAGGTGCCCTCCTCAATACCCATCACCTACCCTCCCCACCCTCCCACCCCCCATCAACCCTCAGTTTGTTCTCAGTTACAACCTCTCATTTTCAAAAAGGGCTGATGACATTAAGCAGGAAATGACTGTAATAGGGAACTAAGTCCAATAGTGTAGTGTAGTGTAATAAAAAAAATAATTATAATCAAGTTTATCCTAAGAATGTAAGCATAATCCATATCAGAAAAGTCTAGCAGGGCGCCTGGGCGGCTCAGTCAGTTAAGTGTCCAACTTCGGCTCAGGTCATGATCTCCCGGTTGGTGGGTTCAAGTCCTGCATTGGGCTCTGTGCTGACAGCTCAGAGCCTGGAGCCTGCTTCAGATTCTGTGTCTCCCTCTCTCTTTGCCCCTCCCCAACTCATGTTCTGTCTCTCTCTCTCTCTCTCTCAAAAATAAATAAAAACATTAAAAAAAAGTCTAGCAATAGAATTCCTTCATAATATTCTACAGAATATCATATGATAAACTCATAAAATTTTTATGATTTTCATTTATGCTAAGATTAAAAAAAATTTTTTTTAATGTTTATTAAAACATTAAAAGCCAAAGCAGGCTCCAGGCTCTGAGCTGTCAGCACAGAGCCTGACGCGGGGCTCAAACCCACTAACTGTGAGATCATGACCTGAGCTGAAGTCTGGCGCTTAACCGACCGAGCCACCCAGGTGCCCCTATGCTAAGATTTTTTTGTGTTCTTTCTTTTTTTAGTTTTTATTTTTTTAAGTAGGCTTCATGAGTAGTGTGTAGCCCAACATGGGACTTGAACTCATGACTCTGAGATCAAGACATGAGTTGAGGGATGCCTGGGTGACTCAGTCGGTTATGCATCCGACACTTGATTTCGCTCAGGTCATGATCTCACAGTTTGTGAGATGGAGCCCCATATTGGGTTCTGCACTGGCAGTGCAGAGCCTACTTGGGATTCTCTCTCTCCATCTCTCTATCCCTCCCTACTAGCACACACACCTCTCTCTCAAAATAAATAAACTTAAAAAAAAAAAAAAAAACCTGGGCTGAGATCAAGAGTTGGATGCTTAACCAACTGAGTCACCCAGGCACCCCCTTTTAAAAACCTTAACAAACATGAAATAGAAGGAAACTCCCTTATCTTGACAAGGGTTTAATACCAAAAACTTAGAGCAAACTTTTTCTCAGTGGAAAAAATGTACATGTGTTCACTTTGAGATCAGGAAAACACAAGGTTGCTCACATTCATTGGCTGTATTTTACATGGTTCCACAGCACCAAGTAAGCTGTGTAAGAAAAGAAAAAGAAATAAGCGATGTAAGAATTGGGATGGGGGAAAAAAGATAAAGCTGTCACTGATTCTCAATGATATGATTATGTATATAGAAAATTTATATTCAACAACCAAACTATTCAGCATGAAAGAGTATTCAGAAACAACACCAGATATAAGATGAATTGATACAAATCATTTTGTATCAATTGATTTGACATTTCTGAGTTAATAATCAACTGGAAAATATATAATTACGTTTCACTTATGAGTTAATAATCAACTGAAAAATAGAACATAAACAACAAAAATATAATATAAACAACAAAAATATAAGTACCTGGCTAAGTCAGTTAAGCGTCTGACTCTTGATTTCAGCTCAAGTCATGACCTCATGGTTGGTGATCAAGCCCCGCATTGGGCTCTGTGCTGACAACATGAACCCTGCTTGGGATTCTCTCTCTCTCTCTCTCTCTCTCTCTCTTTCTCTCTCTCTCTCTCTCTCTGCCCCTCCCCAGCTCATGCACTCATGCACTCCCTCTCTCTCTCTCTCTCAAAAATAAATAAATAAACATTTAAAAATATATACATATATATGTAAGAATTTAATATACCAAATAATAGACAAGTTATCTATGAAAATATTTTTAAACTGTTAAGACATAGGGAAATATTTGAGTAAATGGAAAGAAAGTTTGCTATGTTGAATGAGATAACATTATTATGAAGGCATCTACTCTCCCCAGATTAATCCACAAATTCCATGCAATCTCAAGCAAAACTGAAGCTGTGTTTTTGTTTTTTCCTGTTTGGTTTTGTTGTTTGTTTGGAAACTCAACAGTTAAAAGTTATTTGAAAGAACAAAACTCCATGGTTACCTAACTTCTTCAGTTGTAAAAGAAGAGCCAAATGGGGAGGAACAGGTGTTCAGATACACTACAAAGCCATAGAAATAAGGAAGAGTAGAGTATAAGAACAGACAAAATAGACACTGGAACAGAATAGAGAGTTCAGAGATAGACCCACATGTATTTGAGACTTATTACCTGGAAATAAGGGAAAGGACGAACTTTTAATGGATGGTTTTGGGAAAACTGGATCACCAAATGGAAAAAAGTAAAACTGTTTTCCTTCCTGACAGGATAGTTAAATGTGGACCACAAATATATTCAAGACTAAATGTGAAAAGCAAATTCCTAAAGATAATAGAAAATAATGTAGGAGAATATCTTTGTGACCCAAGGCCTCAGGGACATCCTTGACTCTCTAGTAGATAAAGATGGCCGCAGGTAGTGCAAAGAAAAGGGACACTGGATTAAAAATATCCCAAATTTAAAGACAGACTACAATCATAGTAGTCCCAATAAATCCTCTCTCCCTGGAATAAGCTCCTAGTTATCCCCCAATACCCTTGAATATACTGGGTGAAATAATGATCCTGGTCAGTTGGTACCCCATTACCTTTTCAGTAGACACCAGAGTTATCTATTCTACCCCAAGTGTGTAGGGTTAGATAACGTATCTCATGATTTGCCCCTTTCTAAGCCCCTTGGATCACATGTTGACTGACATAACTTTTTGTTAAACTGAGTGACAGTCTCTTAGGCAAGATTTACTTTCTACTTGGGATATTAACATTTCATGTTGGTCTGAGGGACTGACTCTTCAAGTCCCAGGCTTCTCCCTCACTCATCTTTGTCCTCTGACAGCTCTGATAGATTTTATTGTTTTTGCACTGTGAAATGCTCCTGAATGTTTTATTGTATTCATGATCTCACAGTTCATGAGTTTGAGCCCCCATGTCAGGCTCTGTGCTGACAGCTCAGAGCCTGGAACCTGCTTCAGATTCTGTGTCTCCCTCTCTCTCTGCCATTCCCTCACTCGTACTCTGTCTCTCTCTCTCCCTCTCAAAAACAAATAAAACACTGAAAACATTAAAAAAAATAAAGTTGACCCTTTCTATTTCCTATGCCCAAAGTCCTGGGATACCCTGACATATACCCCCACTCAGTATTGACAACAGAACACTGCTATTAAGAAGAAACAATTAGGGAAAAGTAAAAGTCCTTGCTCATGATAAACAGAGACCATCCTCTTTAGAAGATTGCTAGCATCAGGGCTATTAGATTTTTGTCCAGGTATGTATACAAACACTGCTTCCAGAGATTTTCCTCCTTAGAAAGGAGAGAGGATTAATTCCTGGCTTATTTGATGAAAAAACATCCCCCAAACACCCCATCGCTCTAAAACATCCCTATCTTAGTTGGGAAAGTGACCTTGGTCCATGCTTGAGCATCCTGGTTTGAGGTGGAGTCTCCCTAGAGTGTGGACATGGGATGGGGCGGGTGTGGAAGAAACCAGACAAAATGCCTTATGCTTTTGTAAGAATCATTCTCGTTTTTCATCATCCTGTCCCTGCTGGATGTCCCTCAGCCTCAGAGCCTGCTCAGTGGTAGTAGAATGTGGTACGTGTCCCTTTCCTTCAATCTGGGCAGGAGAGGGCCTTGGATCTCCCATCCAAAAACTATGCCTGGACCCGGAGTTCCTCCTTGTTCTGACTTTCCTCGAATGCTGGAAATTTCTGCCTAAGATCCTGTTTCTCTCCAAGGATCCACCCCAAGACTTGTATGTGCCCTGGGAGCTCCAGGATTCTGAAAACTCATAATGTCAGCTCTATTTTCATCTTAGCTTCGGCTTCACACAGAACCTGGTACCGACTTGGGTTTTTGCAGTAGTCTTTCCTGGCACTTAGCTCATTATGGTTCCCCACCCCCGCCCTCTCCATTTTCGTTTTGGAAGGACTTCTCTGTTCTGTGGCAGGACCAGTAGAGTCTTGCTCATAAGGATCTTGGGTAATTCACTGGCTTGGGCAGGTTGGCTCTTCCCTCTGACCTGGAGATCCTCTGATCCCCTCTGTACCCTCAACATGCTCTCCTGCTTTGGGGCACCTAGTGTTCTCTCAGTCATAGCAATTGCATTCTTTTTCTAGCTCTTTCTTGAAACCTGAAATTTAGCATGCTCCTTCTGACACTGGCTGCTCTCTCAGGCTTCCCTATTAAAGACAAGCACCTAGGAAGCTGCTGGGTCTCGCCCCACTCTGGCATAACCCTCAGAAAGCCAAAAGTCAAGCTGTCTGAGGTTAGGGGCAATGCAATCAAAGAAGCCTGGGCCGTGCTTAGGCTCTGTGTCCAATGTTACCAGGAAGCTGCTCTTTAAAGCATGGCTATCGTGTCTCTGGATCTTGTGTAATCAACATGCTCAGTGATGTGGGCCATTCCTTGCTTACTGAAGCCCCTAGACCACATAGATGCCTGTCTACTGTATCGTAATTTTCTAGGCCACTAGCTTTCACAGAGTCTCCTGATAGTTGAGAAGCAAGGAACTATTTGGACTTAACTATTTCCCTGGTTTCTTTGACCGCTGACCCTGATTTTAAAAATATAAAGTCACTAATCTTATAATGCAGTAATTTATTTAAAAGAAAGACTTATCAAATGTTGGGCATATCACCATAGTCATGAAAGTCATATGTTACTGCATGCAAAGTAACCAAGACTTGGTCAAGAATCTACACTGTTTTCATTGATCTGAAGAAGAACTCCTGTAGTTACTCAAGTTTTATTTCAAAGATTTAAGACACGTATTTCTGGCACACACCATGTGCCACATATTGTTGCCTTCATAGTGGCCAGGTATTGTTACAGGGGAGGTATTAAAATCAGGAGAAAGAAATCTCATTCTTCTTTTAAAAATTAAAAAAAAAATTTAATGTTTATTTAATTTTGATAGAGGGAACACAGAGGGGGAGGAGAAGAGAGAGAGGGAGACAGAGGATCTGAAGCAGGCCCCAGGCTCTGAGCTGTCAGCACAGAGCCTGATGTGGGGCTCAAACCCATCGACCCTGAGATCATGATCTGAGCTGAAGTCGGATGCTTAATTGACTGAGCCACCCAGGTGCCCTTAAATTTTTTAAAAATGTTTATTTATTTTTGAGAGACAGAGTGTGAGTGGGGGAGAGGCAGAGAGAAGGAGACACAGAATCCGAAGCAGGCTCCAGGCTCGACATGGGGCTTGACGTGGGGCTCGAACTCAGAAACCACAAGATCATGACCTGGGCCAAAGTCAGGCACTTAACCAACTGAGCCACCCAGGCACCCCATCATTCTTAAAAAAAAAAAAAGTTTATTTATTTTGAGAGAGAAAGTGAGTGAAAGAGAGAGAAAGAGAATGTGAGCGGGGGAGGGACAGAGAGAGAGGAAAAGAGAGAGAACCCCAAGCAGGCTTTGTGCTGTTAGCTCAGAGCCTGACTTGGGGCCTGATCCCCTGAACTGTGCGATCATGACCTGAGCCAGAATCAAGAGTCGGATGCCTAACCGACTGAGCCACCCAGGTGCCCCGAGATACCTCATTCTGCTGGCAGCATTCATGTACTCACACAATCACTCATTTACTAACTCACTCAATAGACATCTTTTGAGGGAAGGATGCAGCTATTCAGGGAAAGCTACATGGGAAAAGATGCATGGCAGTTCTCGCTTCCACAAGATTGATCCCAGTCCTGTCTGCAGGAGCAGGGGAGCAGGCGGCCCAGTGTGTACACCTCAGTACCTCATTTTATTTTTCTCTGCCTGATTTCTTGTCATGTTTTTCAGTACCTTTCTTCCTCTATGATTGAGGACAAGAATCCGTATAACTAAAACAAGTGTTAACGAAGCCCACTATACACATTCCAGTTGCCAGGAACATAGCTATGAATAATGCATAGTCCTGTCCACCGAAGAAACTGTAAGACAGAAAGATAACCTTACAGTTACACGGGATATACGTTATTCCCACAGGGAAATGTACTGAATGTTAAGACAAACCCAAGTTCGTTCTTTCTAAGCAAACAATCAATCTGAAAGGAAGGTTCCAGTCACAACACGTGCAGGAAACAGGTGAAGGGAGGACACAGGCCTCCAACTTTAACCGATTTTTCAAGGGACCCCATGCCACTTCGGAAATACAGATGAAGTAGGAGCACACATGTTACAGTCAAAAAAGCTGGAATGCTGACTCACTACTTTCTAGCTAGAGGACCTTCAGAGACCGAATTAATCTCTTTGAGACTGAGTTTCCTCATCCATGAACTAGAAACAGTAATTCTTCATTCACAGGATTTTTCCAAAGGTTAAATCCTATGAGATAGTAAATGCATTTAGTACAGGGCTTCCCACACAGCTGTTCCGTAAATGATAACTATTATCTCTCTTCACACTCAGAGGAGGTCTCATAAGACAAACCTAGTCTGGATGCTGCTTGGCACGAACGTTCTGTCTCCCGATTTCTCCAGTTAGGAGATATGGAGCTAAGCCAACATGATTTCCTACCTCTATAACTGGCTTTATGGGACATATCTTTTAACTCCAAAGCAGCTGGACATAGATGTATCAGCTGCAATGAGATAAGGCTAAGCAGGAAGAATAACATTTGATGAATGAGCAGTAGCTTGAGGAGCAGGAAGAAACGGCCAGAGAATGAACTAAACTGAGGCCGTAAGAAATCTAGATGAGGAGGCGGCATTTGAAATCCAAGAAAAGATGAACAAATAACCCCTGACATTAATATTCAGGGTGGATCATTGACTTCAAGAAGATGCAGCCAGAGGGACTGAATGTTCAGCCATGTGTGCAGACAAAACTCTTGGATACAGGGACCTAAGAGCAGGCAATATTCTGAGATTCAAGCAGGTGGGGATAATATGGAGCTGGATTGAGGAACTCTCAGTCAAGGAAGGGTCTGGGGATTTATAAAAATAATCTTAAGGAATTGAGGGGGTACCAGATAGCTTACAAACCAGGGTTTCAAACATAGGAAAACAAAACAGTGATCTAACTACTGGGACTGATGTTCGCAAGCTTAGTACTACTGACGTTTTGAATTGGATAATTCATTGTTGGGGGGTGCTGCTGCATGCATTGTAATATGTTTAGCATTGGCCCAGATGCCATTAGTATCCCCTCTCCAAGTTGTGACAATCTAAAATGTCTGCACTCATTGCCAAGGGGTCCCAGTGCAGGGAGGATGACAGGATGGGAGCGGGGAAATTGTCCTCCCTCAGTTGAGAACCACTGGGTTAGATGATGCTGAGAGAGCACTACAGAGAGAGTGCTGCTCCAATGGTGAAGGCCAGGGGGAGAGGGTCTCACCAATAAGCTGATCCACAATAAGCAATGACTGTCAGTGGCCCAGTAAGACAGTGTAGTGAGCATTCTGCCCAGATCCCTGCCCCTTCTATCATTTCTGTGTAGCTTGTCTGGTCTTCTCCTCCTCCTCCTCCTCTCCCTCCTCCTCCTCCCTCTCCCCGTCTTCCTCTTCTTCCTTTCTTCTTCCTCTTCTCCTCCTCTTCCTCCCTCTCCCTCTCCTCCCTCTCCTCCCTCTCCTTTCTCTTCTCCTCCTTCTTGATATTATTGTTATTATTATTATTATTATTATTATTATTGAGAGAGAGAGAGAGCACTGAGCAGTGGGGGGATGGGGTGGGGGCGTGCGGGGCGAAGGGCAGAGGGAGAGAGAGAGAATCTTAAATAGGTTCCATGCTCAGCTTGGAGCCCAATACAGGGCTCGGTCCCACGACCTTGGGATTATGACCTGAACCAAAATCAAAAGTTGGACACTCAACTGACTAAGCCACCCAGACACTCCTGTTATGCTTCTTTTGTCAGAATAGGCAGTTAGGTTCTAACAGGATGTCTGGAGGCCAGCAACAAGGAAGTCATGCCCAGCTATCGGAAGAGTCAAAGGCCTATCCTGGCAGCACTCTACAAGATGCCAGATCAAACCAGAAAGGCCCATGATGGTGGGTGCCATGACAGGAAGCCCCTGACCAACATGGGAAGAAAAGGTGCGAAATCCTGCATCTCTGCCTCAAGTAATGAATGTTTTACCCCCTAGTTAACAGCTGTCAATAAAAGATAAAAACCCAAATCCCAGGCCATGCGTCTCTCAATCCTCTCTCTTTTCCTCTCTCTCACTCTCTCCCTCTCTCTCTCAGCTCACCTGCTCTCACATATCAAGAGTGTACTTTTGCTTTAATAAATTTTCCCACTTGTGTTGCTCTCCTTGAATTCTTTCTCATGAGAAGACCAAGAACCTTCCACGACACCTTTGGGAATGGGCTGGGTCGAAGGCGTGGGGTCTCCCCAGTTCACCTGGAAGACTTTCAGCATGATGTTGCTCCCAAAGTGCTGCCCATGGACTTCTGGGGTTAATTTGCTCCACATATTTGGAAAGCCATACTACCTAATGGAGCTTTTGGCCAGTGGCTGGGTTTAAGAGATCTCCCTTGCCTAGGGGTTGGGGTTTTCTCTTATTGGCCTCTTTCACTTCCCTGCTCCCACTTTCTACTGGCTTCTCCTGGGAACACATCCTTAATAGATTAACTACACACAAATCTCTCCTTAGGGTCTGCTCCCGGGGAACTCAGTTTAATACAGGCAGTAGGGCTGACCTGAGAAACAGACTCAGGTATGAGAAACAAGTCCAGGAAAGCAGGAAAGAATGAAGACTATGAATGATGAGTCTGGCCTGAGCACCCTCCAACCCCCCACCATCAGTGTGATTTCCAGCATGAGATCCAGCAGTGAGAGAGGTGATTTTAAAAGCTGGAGAGGACTAGACAGTGTGATTTTGGTCTCAGAAACAAAGCTGAAAGCAAGAATAGAGCAGAAAGCGTCAAGGCAATATAAAAATAACCGAACTATTAGAGGAAATACCTCTAAAATAATTTGTTGTTAATATTAAATATCTCCAGAGAATCTTCACCACAGAATGAAGGAATTTGTGATCCTCTGGACTCTGAAAATTTGAACGGGAGTATTTCAATCTGTACTTCTGTAATGTAGAAAGAACCTGGAAAATTTGTATACTCCTCCCTGCTCCCTTTGTTGTTTAAACCATTCTTTGAGATCCCAGGAGTGGAGGACATCTTTTGGCTGGGACTGTTGCTTCTGCTTTTTTACAGAAGAACTATTTCTGCACTATTTGTACTCAGGTGCGCTCTGGTACGTGACTGATATGATGGTTTTGGGAAGGACTGGCTAAGAGAAGTTCCCTAATAAAGATGGCGGTCTTAAAAATCTGTTCCTTCATTGTTACTACATTGTTGCTGACCTTCCATGCAACAGGCAACAAACTCATGCACCAAGTATAAAATATGTTCTTAAAGCAGTTACAACAAAGACAGAAAATAAAGTGTTTAAAAATAATCTTGGAGGAGTACCTGGCTGGCTCATCGGTAGAGCATGTGACTCTTGATCTCAGGGTTGTAAGTTTGAGTGCCACGTTGGGTGTAGACATCACTTAAAAATTAAAAAAAAAATTTTTTTAAATTCATCTTTAAAAAAGGATTTAAAGAGTAACCATAAGAAGCATATAAACAACTTATTCTTACATCTAGGAACACAGTGTTTAAAATAGCAAATTATAGGTTCTCCACTTATAATTTGTCTTTTGTAATCATTTCTTTATTCTGTAAAGAAACCATGTGTTCTTCAGTCAGTATGTAATTTAGACCAGCCAGCAAGTTATAATTTTTAATTCTGAAAATTAAAGTTAAGGGATTCTTTGAAAATATGTTTTAAGAAATACATAGACAGCATGTACCAAGAGCCATTAAAGACTAATAATTTCTGGACTCTGGAAAATTCTTTGAAAGAGAAAACTCTAAAACTGAATTCCTTTCCGGAAAAGTAATTCAGAGATAAAGAATTAATGATGACGGAAAAAAAGACAATAGAGTAAGACTGAAATAAGTCTAAAATTTTAATTCATAACAACTATTAATTATGAGTTTAACATATTTTCATCTCTAAATATAAAGTTTAAATTATACATAATACTTAGAATATAATTACTGATAAGAAGTGGGTAAGAAAGCATTTACAAATACATTTGCATATAGGAGTGCCTGGGTGGCTCAGCCTAAGTTCCGACTTCGGCTCAGGTCATGATCTCATGGTTGGTGGGTTCGAGCCCCGCATTGGGCTCTGTGCTGACAGCTCAGAGCCTGGAGCCTGCTTTGGATTCTGTTTCTCCCTCTCTCTGCCCCCTCTCCAGCTCATATTCTGTCTCTGTCTCTCTCTCTCTCAAAAATAAACATAAAAAAAAAAAACCCAAATACATTTGCAGATAAAATTTCATATTAACTCATCCAACTAACAGATCTCTGATATATTTTCTTCAACATAGTTATCCATGTTCTGTATCATGTGAACTCCTTACCCTGACCACATAAACCAATCAACTTTGACCACAGCTGTTGGAATCAGGGGTGTCTCCTGGTTCTGTCTCCAAGGACAGTTGATCTGTATTCTTTTCAGTGACCTAGAAGGCAGTCCAGCAAAAAGCATAGCGAAATTGAAATACAGCATTGATACTCGATTGTTCAACTACTTCGATATTTTCTCTTTAAAAATTTGAATGTGACACATCAAGAGAGAGTATGTAGTTGGAAGGGTAGAGAACAGAAGTTAAATGGACATAGAGAAAGGAGAAAAGAGCAGATGCCACGAGAAAACTAAAGCTATGAGAGAACTGGATCCTGGTGACATGTGGAGTCAGGAGTGAGGCAACTGGTTGATAGAAGCAGGAGAAATATCAGCGGAAACATGAAGGAGAGATTGTCTTGGTAATACTTCAGGATCAGGTGAGGGAGAAGGAAGCAACATAACAGCTGCTGAGATGAGTCAAGCAGTATGAACACCCAAGGGCTTTCTAGTTTTCCAAACTACATCCTAGGCTCTGTGAAACCAAGCTTTTCCTATATTTCCATAGGGCTCTCTCTTGTGGCTGAAATTCCTTGGTCTCTTACTTTCACGTGGGTTATTTATTTGAAAGCCCTACTGTTTGAGGTGTCTAAAAGAATCTAACTAGTATACCATGTAAAGGAGTTTGGGCTTTAATCTCAAAACATTAGAAAAACATAAAAGACTTCATACTTTGATTTTAGAAAGAGGACTCTGACACAAGTGTGGAAAATAAATTAAAAATGGACTAGAGGTAGGGGTTATACATTGGGAATTGTTGTTTTAAACCAGTGGGAGATGATGATGGCCTGAGAATGGAGAAAATGGATGAACTGAAATTTACAAAGGGGGATGAGTGTAACAGAGTTCGATTCAGCTTAGATGTAGAGGATAAGGGAGGGGTAAGAGTCAAGTTTGATTCTTAGTTTCCTGATATGGGTAACCAGATGAATAGTGGCAACCAATTTCTCTCATTGAGAAAGATAATGTATGAAGAGAATCAACCTCTTTTTGGGAAGGAGTATAGGTGCCAATGAGACTTCCAGGTAAGGATGTCCAGTAGGCAGCGGAATATTCACGTTTGGATCTCACACAAGAGCTCTGGAGTTACACATTTATGTATAAGGGCTTGATATCATGATTCTCAGAGATATTCCAGTAACAGTTTCTTCTTTTATTCCCTTAGTACTAAATTCAGGAATGTACTTGGACTAGGCTGTGTTAGCCTAGGGAAGTTGAGCATCAAAGGAGTTTTCATGTCTAAGTATTCTCTGCAGGCTTCCTTAGCTATCATGCTGTGCATTATATAACTTGAGATTGATGAGCTTCCTTGCCTAAGTGAGATGGTCTCTAGAGAATGCTATGTATAGGACCAATCTATCTTTACATATATAAGGGTAGGACCAGAAGGGGAAGTGAAGTTTCTAGAAGGTCTGATGTTATGTATTCCAGAAAGTTTGAATATTTGGAAGGTTTAGAAACTTGAATGTCCATCTCTTAGCTGATATTGCAATCACATACCTGCTGTAGTATTTCTGTTAATCTGACATTCTATTGCTATTTGTCAATATGGAGGTTATACAGGGTGTTATCAATAGGTTGGTAGTTATATAGGGGCACCTGGGTGGCTCAATCAGTTGAGCGTCCGACTTCGGCTCAGGTCATGATCTCACGGTTTGTGAATTTGAGCCCCACACGAGGCTCTGTGCTGACAGCTCAGAGCCTGGAGCCTGCTTTGGAATCTGAGTCTCCCTTGCTTTCTGCCCCTCCCCTGCTTGCGCTCTGTCTCTCTCTCAAAAATATACACTAAAAAATTTTTTTAAATAGGTTGGTAGTAATTGAAACCATTGGTGTGCATATTTTCCAGAGTAGAAAATAAAGAAAAGAAAGTAAATAATGGAATTCTGGGAAATACTAATCTCTAAGGAGTAGGTAGAAGAGAGAAAAATCCAAGAGGAGAATAAGTGAATGATGGTGAAATTTGAGGGATTGAACAACTAGAAAGGTAAAATGAGTTACATTTGTATTTCACCATCACCTGAGACAGATATTTTAGAATGTCATTGGACAAGTTTTCTTGTTACACATGAATATATGCTCATTGTTAAATAAATACATTTTCCAAAAGATTCACAACAAAGGCTCAGAAAAAGAGAAAAAGACACAGGTTTCCTAACTTTCAACTAGGAGTTTAAAGCTTATTGATAACTAAGTCTTTTTATTTAAACATTCTTTAATGTTTATTTTTTTTAAGGAGAGAGAGAGAGAGAGAGAGAGAATGAGCAGGGGTGGGGGGCAGAGAGAGAGGGAGATACAGAATCCCAAGCAGGCTCCAGGCTCTGAGCTGTCAGCCTAGAGCCTGACTTGGGGCTCAAACTCACAAGCTGTGAGATTATGACCTGAGCCCAAGTTGAATGTTTAACCGACTGAGCCACCCTGTTGCACCTAGCTGATTTCTTAACTTGTAGAATCAAGAATGATTTTTACTCCTGCTAACTTGGTTGGTTTTGGCATAAAGCCATGCATTGTTTCTGTGGCAGTACAATCTCCCTGGGCATATGTACATAGAAAACTACTTGGTTTTGTTATTTATTTAATTTGATTTTTGAGAGAGAGAGAGATCGCACACCAGCGGGGGTGAAGGGCAGAGAGGGAGAGAATGAAAATCTTAAGCAGGCTCCAAGCTCAGTGTGGAGCCCAATAGGCCTCCATCCCATGACCTTGAGATCATGACCTGAGCTGAAATCAAGACTCTGGGGCTTAACCCGGCTCAACTGACTGAGCCACCCAGGCGCCCCACAAGAGGATCATTTTTCAAAGTTTCCTGGGACCTCAAGAATAATGTCTGCCCTATATTCTACCTAAGATTTTGTTTTATAAATTCACAGTTTTTAATATATAAAGCTTACGCTATAGGACCTATCAAATTTCCCAAAGTCACAATAGGCACAAATGATACAAACTAGTGTTCTGAGAGCTCTATTACCTTATGTGCTATCTTTATCCATCCTTGTGTTACTTCTTGTCAGATGAGGAAAAAATTATTTAGTTTACAAAGTACTTGTGGTGCAAGGCTTATTTTAGGGCCAAATCCTTCCTCCCACTGACAATCTCAGTCCGCTGCCCTGCCTACTGCAATGATGTCATCCGCTCAGTTGTCTGAGGTGTTCCTTTCTTCATCTCCTACCTCTACCCTGGTTCAGGCTTTCCCTCTACCTTCCTCTGCTTCCTACTCAGTGGTTGCAAGATGTTTTGGGCAAAAGCACACGGACCTATATCTTGGGAAGCACAGGTGAGTTTTCTGCTTTCTTGTGCCTCACTTAATATTTGTCACCTAATAAAGGCTTTTATATTGGTTTCTTATTTGAGCACCAAAATTATTTTTACATTCATTCATTAAAATACTTATTGATCAGGGCGCCTGGGTGGCTCAATCAGTTGGGCATCCGACTTCGGCTGGGGTCATGATCTCACTGTTTCTGAGTTTGAGCCCTGCGTGGGGCTCTGTGCTGACAGCTCAGGGCCTGGATCTGCTTCAGATTCTGTGTCTCCCTCTCTCTCTCTGCCCCTTCCCTGCTCACGCTCTCTCAAAAATAAATAAACATTTAAAAATGTAAACAAAATAAAATATTTATTGATCATCTACTATATGCCAAGAACTATTCTAAGTGCCGGAGATAAGAAGGGAACAAAACAGAGGGGCACAAAATCCCAACGCCTTTTAGGTGGAAAACTGGCGGTAAAAGGGGGCGGGGCAGATCGCGTGGCTCCTGGCAGGTGTAAGGAGGAATTCTGACTTTTACCGTGGGTAAAACGGAAGGCCAGCGGAGGGTTTTGGAACAAAGGGTAGTTTTCTCTGTCATTTTACAAATTAGGAAAATAAAGGACTACTCCGCAGTAAGCGCACCAGTATGCTTTGTGCAACTCTGTGGAGGAATTGCAATTTAGGTACTTAGGAGGAAAATAAAATTAACGGGAGGTAGGCATTGGTTTGGGGCCACTACCCCAGAGATTCCAGGGGGCAGAAATGACGAGGGACAAGACGGATGAAGATTAAAACAAAAGGAAGCAAACTGTTTACACCGAAATACAATGTAACACGAACAAACCCCAAGAGACACGCCAAGATACACGTGGCTCCATTCTGACAGCTGTCACATATCTAAGAAGAAGCCAATTTAGACGAGGCAAATGGTGGCTCACGCCTAGCAGTTCCCAAACTCGAGCTGGGGAAAGCAGCCCCTCCGGGAGCCGATCCAGCCCCGGACGTGACCACGCCCCTGGCCACGCCCCGCCTGCGGCTCACCGTCCCAGTTGGCCGCGGCGGGGGCGGTGGCCGCGGTGCCCGGAAGTGCGGCTGACGTGTCCCGGCCGCGCTCGGAATTGTGGGCGACTCGGCTAATGGCGTCGGCGAGTCTGGAGGGCTTGGGCGGCCAGCGCCGAAGGTTTTGCCAGGTTGGCTGCTGACGAACTTTGCGGCCGGACCCCGCGGCAGCGGGAGGGACCTGCCCGCCTTGTGGGCTCCTCGGCCAGAGCCACTGGAGCCTAGCGGGGCGGGGCGACCGGGGGGGGGGGGCGCCTCGGAGAGGAGCCGCGAGAGTTGCGAGGAGGCTGCGGGGGGCGCTCGGGTACGCTGTGGGTTCGTAGTCCAGGCCGGGCCGAGCCCCGCGGAGCCCAAGAGGCGCGCTGAGGAGGGGCCCGAGGCGCTCTGAGGGAGCTGACGGTCGCCCGAAGGAGCTGACCGTGCTGGAGTTCGTTTGCGCCGCCCAAATTGGATTGTAGTTTGGTGGATCATGTCCGGCACCAACAGCCCCGAGGCAGTGAAGAAGCTGCTGGAGAACATGCAGAGCGATTTACGGGCCTTGTCCCTGGAATGCAAGAAGAAATTCCCACCTGTCAAAGAGGTAAGCTTTGGGTGACGTCGGGAGAGGGCACGGTGAGCATGTCTGGTCCTATTAGATCCAGTCCTTCGCTCCCAAACTCCTGTCTGATTTTAATTTGGTCCTCACCTTTCCAGATTTGCTAGTCGGTGGGTTGTTCCACAAGCGCTCTTTAGAGTTTCCTTTGGAGACGTCTGGGGAGCTTTGATTTTCTCCACTCCTGTCCTCCGGATTTAGGAATGAAGTTCGCGGAGCGAGCCGATGCAGCTAATTCAGCTGAATGTGTCTTACCCTCGCCTTTTCTGGCCTTTTTCAAGCTTGAAACTAGCCAAGCCAGAATTGAAAAAAACTTATGTTTGTTGCTTCTAAAACTATCATCCATCGTTGCGCTGACATCTATGCTCCTCACGTTTAAAGTGTGTATCACTCAAAGGGGAGTAGCCTTGTTGTCTTGTGTCATGCAGCTTCACTCTGTCAGTACCACGAAGTGTTAATAAATTATTCAGCCACTTATGACAAATATTGAAGACCCGCAAGAATTATGTTAAGCCTTGTTATTAGCAATACTTTAATGGGAAGTTTGGGTTTAGAGTCAAATCCAGTACACCTTGAAATACATATTAACCTCTTTGAGCTTCAGTTTTCTTTCCTGTGTAAATAGGGTTAAAGGGTGGACTTACTGGATTATGATGGTAAAGTCGTCAGAGCAAAAAGGGTATTATTAAAGAGGTTCCAGTTAATTATTTATATAAATTCTCCAAATCTTTCCTAAATTGAAAAGTTTGACGTTTAGTCACTATTGATTTTTTTTCTCTTAAGATGCCATTTTATTTCTCCTAAACGTTTTAAAAATGCTTCCCAATTTCCTTTCTCATATCGGGAACAAGATATTTCAGTGATAAACTTGTAAAAGCAATCATTTTTATTTTTCTATAAAATAGTTTGGCCTACCAGCAATTTTATTTACTATTTAGGATTCACCAAAAGTTTACTAGGAATTTTGGAATGTTTCATATTAATTTAAATGTTTTGCCTTTATAAAGGTTTTGTAATTAAAACTTACCCAATAAAGTTTGGATTTTAGGCTTCCAAGGAATCTTAACTTTTCTGTAAGTGCTTTTGGTTTCATTAGTCTTCAACATGCTCCATCTACTATTCCTTTAATAAAGTAAGCAAATATTACCCAATAATGGGAACCTGATGTGCCACTTTTGGAAAGATAACTATCAAAATATATTTTATTTCAGATACTCAATAGCTTGTGATATCAATTTTAATTATTTTCTCTGTGTCATTTTCTGTTGAAAGTTATAATAAGTAATTTTAAGGAATTAAGCAGTTTTAAAGAATTTTAAAGAATTAGACTGTTCTGTTGTATTTTTGACAATAATTTATAGAACTGATTGTTCGCAGCTCTTATAATTTATATAGAAACTAAGATTCCTCTATATTACATATAAAGGCCTTTGTGGACTTGTTTGAGAATTTAGTTGCCATTTATTACCTTTTTTTTTTTTTAGAAAATGCATTCAGAATTCCAAACAGGTAATTTACAGAGTCCTAGAACTCAGTCCATTTAATCTAGGAACTTTAAATATAGCTCATTAGCTCTTTTATTTGGACATTGGCCAAAGAAATACTTGGTGATTGCACTACTCTTTGAGGTAATGGCAAAAATCATTCTTGGTGTGATTATCTCTGATACATAATTTCCTATATAGTACCTACTCTGTAAGAATTTGTTGAATGTAAGAACCTTGACGTCTTAACCAGTGGCACTTCTAATATGCTTAGGGGCCCACTTTAGGAATTAGAAAATGACCATCACTGTGTTACCAGTTTAAAACAGTAATGAAGTAATTAGTCTAAGAGTGATGATTTTATAGGAGGGACCCTTGACTTTCAAGAAATATTTTGATTGAATTAAATTTTTCCTGATAAATTAATAGCAATTTTGGCTTTTGTTTTTTAAGAAACTGGTAAGTTTTTAGTTTTATTTATTTGGGGGGTGAAGGAAGGATGAGATCATGACCTCAGCTGAAGTCGGACACTTAACCTTCTGAGCCACCCAGGTGCCCCAAGGCAAGGCCTTTCTAAGTATAAAAAGCTTTTCCATCTGTATACTGATTTGCTAGGTAACACTCTCCCAGTATCTTCACAGTTATTAGTTGAAAAATACTTCTGAACTTCTTATAAGGATACTTAAGAACTTACAGTGGTAATTGTATATGTACTTTGGAAGGCAGATCTCCTTCCCCAGTTCTTTTTTTTAAATGTTTATTTATTTTTGAGAGAGGGAGACACAGAGTGCAAGCAGGGGAGGGGCAGAGAGAGAGGGAGACACAGAATCCGCAGCAGGCTCCAGGCTCTGAGCTGTCAGCACCAGCTTATTTTTCTTAGTTCTTAAATATGAATCTTTATGTTTCAGCAATGTAACTTTTTTAGGACAAGTGTACTAGCTAATCTGTTCTGGAATACTTGTATGAATAATTTTTTCTTTGCCTTAAAAATTACCTTAAAGCTTTGTAAAATTGCTTTTCTGAAAGTGACGCTCACTGCCTTCAGAGGCACTAATCTCTGAAGCTTTATGTTTATATATTTAATGAATAAAACATTTTGGTCATTTTCTATTTGCAGGCATTATTCTGGAAACAAATGAGAGGGATCCAACTGAGCTTGGAAGTATGTCAGAGAGAGTTTGTAATTCTTCAGTTGAGTCTTAATAGGATGAGTAGAAGCAAGCCAATAGAAGAAGGGGGCGGTCATTCTAGGCAGAGAAATTAGCACAAGTTTGTATTCCATGTTAAATAAATTTCATGCTGAAGGTAATTAGGAGCCATTAAAAGTTTTTAAGAGAGGGAATAATATCAAATTCATATTTAGTAGCATTTCCGTAACAGTATTCATGGGAAGATTTAGAGGGGACTAACATTGACAAAGAGAGTAAATTTTAAAAAGTGATGATTGCCTGTGTCAAGGTAGCAGTAGAGGTAGACAGGAGGTTGCTTGCATTGTGATAGTCATGTGTGAAAGAGAGAGTATGGATTAAAAAGAGACTTAGCAGTTTAAATTATCAGGGCATAGTGACCTTTTATATAATGTAGAGAAAGAAATCTATGATGCCTCCCAGGTTCTGGCTTGGGAAACTGGGTAGATCACTAAGAGAAGGAACGTAAGAGGAGGTGATGTTTTTGGGCAAAGTGAGTAGTCGTGAATATAATAAGTTTAACATTTATGTGTGTGTCAAGTGGAACTGACCAGTAGGTATTTGAAAGTGATGGTTTGGTTCTTAAGGAGGAGGTCTAGAATTTCAGATTTAGGAGTATCAGTTTATATATGATAATAGAAACCATAGGAGTAGATAAGATGGGTCTGGAACAGTGCATAGAATGAGAATGTCAGAGCCGAAGAAGGAAGTTTGGGAAACAACAGCAGTAAAGGGAAAGAGGCAGCTGACTAAGGTTAAGGAAATGGGAGAGAAACGGAATACTTGGCAGAGCAAGGTCCCTGAGAAGCTGGAGTTTCAAGGGCATAGGTAAATGAACTGGTTTTCACTCTGAGAAGGAACATATTTTCTTCTGACAGAGGAAGGGAAGAAGAAAAAAATGAGTTTGAATGTGATAAATTTGAAGGAGGGACATTGTGGAGAGATAGGAAGTCGTGGATAATTTGGCCTATGGCCTCTATTCTTGGTAAGGTAGGAAGCAAGCTTATTGCTGGGAGCAGTTGGTGATGAAAGGAGTGATGGGTAGAAAGTTTGAGAGGAGCAGTGGATCGCTTTGTAGAAGTGGAGGAGAAATTAACCTGGGACACTAAAGAGTCTTGGCAGGAAAAGTGGTTGAAATGATGATAGATCGTAAGATCTGTGTTCTGTTTCTAAAGAAGGAAATACATAAAACTTTGATTGATTGGAAGAAGATGGAAGGGTTAAGGGACTAGCAGCACCAATTTAATCAAAGAGCGGTGGAAGAGCTAGAAGGACCGGGATTGGCACAGGAAAGGGATGTTGGATTTCAGATTGCCAAGTCATGTTGCACTAGAGGATGATGAAGTCCAGGGAATGGGTGGTAGAAGAGGAAGGGGATGAAGGCCATTTAAGCTGAGGTGGTCAGAATTAGGGTTTTGAATGGATTTTCTCTTTTTTAGTGAGATGGAATCAGGAAGGGTGTAAATAGTAAGAAAGTGCAAGTAGTCTTCCTATGCTGTCTTTGTTTCCCCTTGTGTATGTGGGCTTGACAGAACCTAGGTGGGCAGGGATTTTTGGCTTAAAAAGCAGAAGTTCTTGTGGTAGAGTTCCTCAGGGCCCAGTGTTTTTTATGTGTTAGTTTGGTGAAAGAGATGCTTTTTACTCACCATGACAGGATTCTCCCTTTAACCAGCTATTTGGAGATTGAAGATCAAGTCAGTTGGCTTTTCTGGTAGGGAGAAGATATCATTTTCAGGACCTTGTGACAGTGGAGAATGAGGGCTGGATAATGTTTATTACATGTTTCGTTGGGAGCTATTTGGGTTTAGCATTTTATAATGTACTATAGTTTTTTTTTCTGATGACGTTGGTTGGACAGATTTGCTCATGACACAACCAATTGTGTTCTTTCTCTCATAAGTATGACAGAATAGGTCGATGTTTTACATAATGAAATAAATTAATTTTCATAATTTATTTAAAAAAACTTGCCAGCACCAGTCACATAAATAATGACAATTATGGTAAGGAGTTAGAAGTCATTTTGGTCAAGACTTACTTTCCTATATAATGCAATTTTAGATAATTGTGTTAGATGTGCACGTGGCCTTTGACCTTCGCTTTTTTGCTTTGTTTTGACTCTGCTCTTTCTTTGACTTTATTCCATAAAAGTTATATTAGATTCCTAAGTCTCATTAAATTCATTTTCTTCCGAAAAGCAATTTAGATGTTAACTTCAAGAATATATAAGCACAACTTTTTCACTAGGACTTCGAGGAAAATTTTGCTAGATTATTGCAGTATTTTAAGAGCATTTTTACAGTGAGATTTCTTTAAAAAGCTTTTGGTTATTCTATAACCTGTATTATACACTTATTAAAGTTCCATAACCAGTGAAATTTATTATTAAAGTATAAAACATAATAATTTATTTTTACTAAGTTTTTGACCATTGCGTTTTTACTTTTATGAAGGAAATGAATAAGCAAAGATCAGTGGAAACATACTTTAGTCAAATGTATTGATTATCTTTTTAGCACTGTGCTTTGGTGATACAGAAGAAATAAATGACATTTATCTGGCTCGTAAACCAAAAAGGAAGACATACTCCAAAAATGGAATTATTTTTCTTTTTTCTTTTATATAAGCATAGCTTATTTTCAGTCATGTACGAAACACTGGGTTTTGCCGTTACTGTTATAATTTAATAGAAATTTATTAGTTTCTTAAGCATAAAGCATGGCGAAAGATAAAAACAATGAATGAGAGACTGCCTTTATTTTTATGAAGTTAACTCAGTGTTGAGTATTGTCTTTCCATTAGGCTAGGGAGGTTGCATCCATTTACTTTATTACAAGATGCTATTTTAATTTTACAGATGAGGAAATTATGGTTTCCTCTTGGCTCAGTAACTTGCATAAGTTAGTAGATCTAGAAAGTGGAAGAACTGGGATGTGGCTCCCTGTGCATCTGTCTCTAACTCCTCTCCATTACTCCGAGCTGCAAAATGCCTTCAAAACGTACTTACTTGTTTCTATCATTGTTTCCATTTGTCTGCCTTGCTTCATTATTTGTTACTATTCATCATTCTTTCCATGTTGCCATTCTCTCATTTTGATGTTTGTAGCACTCTACTTTCCTATTACTCCTTCTCTCTCAGTATTCCTTCCCTTCATGTTTATGTAGAATTGTATCCCACGCTCTGTTTTCAGGCCTCTTCTGCATGCTCCTCCCTCATTACTGTCTTCTACTTACCCCCAGTAAAGCTGCTGGGCTTTACCCTGATGCTGAGGACTCCTGAATCTACTCCGTGTACTCTGCTCTCTTTCCTGAGCATAGACCAATGTCTTTCCTTAGACCAGAATATCTTTCCCATACTTGACATAGGACTTTTTGTAGTTAAACTTATTTGCCCTAAAACTTGCCCTTTACCCACATTTCACTTGTACTGTTAATGGCATTTATCACTGTTGCTTACCTTAGTCACATTTGGCTATCTTCTCCCCCTCAGTTCTCTTTCTTTATTCATTGTCAGCTGTTCCTTCCTGCTCTGTAGTTTCCAACATACCTCTTCTTTTTTCTGTTTTCTCAGCTTATTATTGTAGTACCAAATTTCAAATACCTGGCCGTTAATATGCATCAATGGCACACACACACACAAATTTCTGTATGGTGGGGTGCCTGGGTGGCTCAGTCGGTTTAATGTCCCAACTTCAGCTCAGTTCATGATCTCGCAGTTTGTGAGTTTGAGCCCCGCGTTGGGCTCTGTGTTGACAGCTCGGAGCCTGAAGCCTGCTTCGGGTTCTGTGTCTCCCCTTCTCTCTGCCCCTCACCTGCTCACAGTGTGTCTGTGTCTCTCTCTTTCTCAAAAATAAATAAACGTTAAAAAAATGAAAAGAAAAACCATTCTATATGTAACCACTAGCTTAATATACTTAAGCAGCTCAGAAACCCTTAATGGCTACTCTCTACTTACTGGACCCCTTAGTATAGCATTTAAGACCCTCCTTGATCATCCCAACCTTCCTTTCTAGCTTCATCATCCTCAGTTTTTCCTGATATGCCTTTGTACTTCAGCCAAGGTGTATTGCCTGCTATTTATTCTCCAGATATATCCTGCTGCTTCTCTCTTCCATGCTTCTGAGGTTCCTTTTGCTGGCCCATAATCTTCTCTTTTTTTTTTTTTTTTTTTAAATAAATGTTTGAGAGAGCGTGAGCAGGGGAGGGGCAGAGAGGGGGACAGAGGATCCAAAGTGGGCTCTGCGCTGACAGCAGCGAGCCTCATTTGGGGCTTGAACTCACAAACTGTGAGATCATGACCTGAGCCTAAGTCAGCTGCTTAACCAACTGAGCCACCTAGGTGCCCACCTTTTCCTCCTTTTAAATTAAGATCCTACCTTTCATTGAATCCCACTTTAAATGTTGCTTATCTGTTTGTTGCATAAATAAATCAACTTTACAGATAATTTTCTAATTTCTCCCCTCATTCCCTTCATTCATTTGTTCATAAAATAGTTTTTGAGTACCTACTCTGTGCTATGTACTGTTAGTTGTTAGAGCAAAAACAGTTACAGCTCCTGCCCACATTTTCAAACTAATATGTTTTCTTCTCTTTTCTTAACTTTCATTTAAACATATTTTAGGTGTACCCTGAGTGGCTCAGTCAGTTAAGCGTCGGACTTCAGCTCAGGTCATGATCTCACGGTTTGTGAGTTTGAGCCCTGCATCAGGCTCTGTGCTGACAGCTCAGAGCCTGGAGCCTGCTTCAGATTCTGTGTCTCCCTCTCTCTGCCCTTCCCTTGCTTACGTGCAGTCTCTCCCTATCTCAAATATAAACAAACATAAAAAATTTTTTTAAATTTATTTTTATAAGTTATTTCCATATAAGTCTTATGTTTTACCTTTTGTTTAGTTATTTTAGGTTTTTTTTTTGGGGGGGGGAGTCTAAATAGCACCTTAAAGGGTCAGTTTTACATCTTGTTTATACTTCTGTTCACCATAGTGCAAAGTATTTGTATATCTAGGAGGTACTAATTAGTTACTTTTTAGAGGTTAAATTTTTTAAAAGGAAAGAAAAGGGATACCATATATATAGGAATATTATATATATATATATTTAGCGATCCACATGTAACCTGCATTTTTTTTACGTTTACTTATTTTTTGTTTTTATTATTTTTTTTAATATTGTATTACTTGATTTTATTTTACAGTAGGTGGTGGGCACAAAGCAATCCTCCTTAGTAAAGTTGACAATCAGCTTCACTCAGAACATTTTTAATAATGTACATTAAAAAAAAAGTATTCATCTTACAAATTGTTCTGCAATCCAAATATGCAATAGCTTGGAAAACAACATTTAGAAAACAAAAGCCAATGTAAAAAGACAGATTAAAACAACTAGAACAGTACAGGTTTTATACGGCTCTGATTTTACAGTTTACTGCATCATCAGTGTCAGAAATCTGTTCCTTCAGCTGGCTCCATTGCTTAGGATTTAAAGAAATACCTTTTCTTCCTGGTTTTATTTCACCTTCCGGATCCATTCAGTATTCTCTAATATCAATTAGGACTTTCCCTTTAAAGTCTCAAACACTGACTTACCTCATTTTCCCAGTCTGAAACATGTTATCATCTCTGTGGCTCCTACTCTTCTTAGAGGATAATAGGGCTCTTGAAGTCTCACCGGTCTGCCTCACACTCAGAATCACTGCCCGAAGAGCTTGAAGAAACAAGTTCCTTTGACTTAGGCATTGCTCCACTCTTGCAGCTGAACAGCCCTCTGCTCACTTGCTTGCAAGTGGAGTTTACTTATTTTGAGAGAGAAAAAGCATGAGCTGGGGAGGGCCAGAGAGAGAGGGAGAGAGAGAATCCCAAGTAGGCTCTCTGCTCACAGACCCCAACTCTGGGCTCCATGTCATGAACCGTGAGATCGTGACCTGAGCCAAAATTAAGACTCAGAAGCTTACCCATCTGAGCCACCCAGGTGCCCCTGCATTTCAGTCTTTCATTTGATATGTTAAAGAACTTTTTTTGTTGTTGTTTTGTAGAAGCCAGGGTTTGTTGTTGTTGTTATTTGGTTGGGTTTTTTTGTTTGTTTTGGGGCAGTGTTTTGTTTGTTTGTTTGTTTTTGAGAGACAGTGCACGTGTACCCGTGGGTGGAGCTGGAGAAGGGTGGAAAGAGAGGGAGAGAGAGAATCTTAAGTAGGCTCCACACCCAGTGCAATCCCTGACCCAGGCTCCATGGGACTCCATCTCCCAATCATGAGATCATGACCTGAGTGGAAATCAAGAGTCAGATGCTTAACTGACTGAGCCACCCAGGTGCCCAGGTGAGAGGTTTTGAATTAGATGCCCTGTAGGTATATATCTTTCAGAGTTTGGGGTTGTAAACCAATTATATGTTATAGAAGAAAACCATATTGGTTTCAATGTATTAATTGTTTTATGAGCATATTGTCCTGTAGGGAGTATTCTGGATCTCCTTATTCCCAAGTGTGGACTTCATTTTAGTTTTTTTTTATTTTACCTGATATCTAAAATCATAAGTCTTCAGGCAGCTTTATACCTCCCTGATATCTTATGAGTACATTTTTGGATTCAAATTGCTGTTAATCTGAGTTTCATAATACTACCTCAGCTCTTGTGTTACGTTATGTAAGTAAATAATTCATTTGGACCTTTGGTAAATTTGTTCTCATTTTGAGGTCGATTTTCATAGATGTGAAAAGTATGTATTTTTTTTAAAAGACAACATAGGAAAAAACAGAACATAGGAACTGTGATGAAGGGAAGCATCATTAATTTTTTTTTTACTTGTAAAATTGTTTCTAGTACAAGTAGTGGACCTTTGTTAATTCCCTTCCTAGCATCCATTCCCTCTCACTTCCTTCTGTAGTAGGCTGCACTCTTCTTTCATTTCCAGACCTTTGGATTGAGATGAATTAATCTGATTCCTTCCTTAGGGTACCTTGATTAGTTTAATCTAATTTAAACCCTCCCCACCGCCACCAGCCCCACCTTCATTTCTGTCCAAGTTACATAATGCCAGTGAGTGCTCCTGGACAAGGAGTTTCCTCTTCCTTTTTAAAAAGCTGCTAAAAGAGGCCTTTTTCATATAAAATTGTGAAATGTAGAATGCTTGCAACTGTTTTTATTGGCAAGTTTGGAAGTGGCCAAAGGATGGACCTACCCATGGAACAGGACGGAACCAAGAGAATGGCAGAAAGGTGGACCAGCAGCCCTGACGGCCTTGTGCATACCTGGATCGGATTTCCTCTGGGTTTTTAACTAGTGGGCAGTAGAGTCTCCTTCTCTACTTAGAACTTGTAATACTTTTGTTTAGAAGCATTTATTATGTAGCTCCTGTATGCCAGGCACTGTGATAGACGTTAGTGATATGGAGCAACAAGTGGAATAGATTTCTTGTCCTTATAGGGCCTATAGCTAGAATGGAGGAACAGACATGTAGTGAGATGAGTGGGATAAAGTGTTACCGGTACAAACCATAGACAGCCCACAAAGATGGAAAGGCTTTTTCATAGTTACCAGAGAAAAAAATTGATGGAAGAAATTATTTCTGTCACTGCTCTTATAGTACCAAAAGCAGGAGAGCCTCCTCTTTAAGCCTACAATTATCTTCATTTTGTGAGTAGTGGTTTAATTTCAGCAAAGCATTATTTGTCGCATTAGTATTGATTTGGGTTTGTATATAACTTGTATATAACTATAATTTAAGAGCTGTAAAAATAGGAATTTATTCCTAATAAGTTTATACAAACTTAAATTTATCAGTAACTGGGTAGGTTCATGATTTTTTTTTTTTTTTTTTAAGGAAGTCCTTAAACTACTCAGTTTTGAGAAACACTAGTTGGGATAGGCACTGGGGAACCATTGAAAAGTTGAGTCAATGGATGAATGGAAGGCAAGATTGTAAGTCCAGAAATCTTTTAGTTTAGGTCAGTAATGAGCAGCTTTTTTTTTGTTTTTTTTTTTTTTTAATGTTTGTTTATTTTTGAGAGAGAGCGTGAGCGGGAGAGGGTCATAGAGAGAGGGAGACAATCCAAAGCAGGCTCCAGGCTCCGAGCTGTCAGCACAGAGCCTGAAGCAGGGCTTGAACCCACAAACTGCAAGATCATGACCTGAGCCAAAGTTGGACACCCAACTGATTGAGCCACCCAGGCACCCCAGAAGTTTGAATGAAGGTGCAGAAGTGGGATTTGAGAGAAAGGGTACAAAATATGTTCCCTACATAGCCTTTGTGGCTGATATGATTTTTGGGATGAGAGAGAAACCCCAGATGTCTAGTCAGTGACTGGATGGATACTGCTGCTGTTCAGAGAAGTAGAGATTATAGGAAAAGGAACAGGTTTTTTCTGGGGCTGAAGTGGAAGTGTGTGGAGGGGGTGACAGGATGACACCTGTTTTGAGTATCTTGAATCTAAGGTGCCTTTTAAACATTTAGGTTAGTAAGTCATATAGTTTAGGAGACAGGAATATAATTTGGGAGTCTACAGCATTTAGAAAGTAATTGAAACCAGGGAATTATTTTTGCCCAGGAAAAGTTTACTGAGTGAGAAGTGAGGTCAAAGATATTCTAGACAGTCTTGGAAGAGGAGTCCACATTCTCTCTTGTCTCTGTTTTTTTGTGCTACTATCCTCCCTATTCAAAGTCCCTGGTGAGTATGTCTATTTGGGTAATCAAAGAATATTGAAGAAAAGAAAAGGTATTTCTTGAGAGAGATTAATTTTAAGAGTAACAAGCATTAAATACTGCTGTGTATTTAAGACTTTTGGTATTTTCCCCAAACTCACAGATTGCCCCCCCGCCCCCAGGAATAGAGATATTAGACTATACACCTTAACCTATGTCATCTCTAACCTATGTCATCTCTATCCAGTCCACAGAACTGGCAACTTTTTTCTTTTTTTTCTTTCTTTCTTTTTTTTTTTTTTTTTTTGTCAACTTCAGCAACAACAGCTTCTCCTTCTCCTCCTTCTCCTCCTTCTCCTCCTCCTCCTCCTCCTCCTCCTCCTCATTCTTTTTAAATATTTTATGCATGAGGGCCAATTCATAAAAAAGAACTATGTTTATAATTGAGTAGTTCACCTGTGGATGTACAAGATACCTGTTCAGAGTAGGGGATACTTTTAAAGCAAGAAGTTAAAGACTCTTCTTTACATAGACTGTCCTTGAAAAAGAGAAGGAAATCTGAGTCTGAATACCTCCATTTATTTGAGACACTCTTGAAGATGTAGCTAGGCTTCCGTATAAAGTAAGACTGAAGTGGTTAGAGGGACCCTGATATACATGTGTTGTCAATAAACATTGATATTGAAACTTTCCAGCAACACAGTGTGCCTAGAGAATAAGATGTTACAGTTTCAAAATTTGAGAGTAGAAACCTGCATGTAAGAAATGAGGAACTATGTGATAGGTCTAATTATATCTAAGGCAACAAATAGTCCTTTTGGTGGTTTTTTTTTGGTGTGTTTAGGAAAGAAAACACTGGTTTTATGTATCTTTTAAACCACTACTTTGGAACTATTAAACTTTAAAAAATGTTATTATTCCTTTTCCTTACTGTGTATATGTGTAAATATAATTGGTAAACATTTTATACTCCTTACAACTTATTTATTTATACTTATTTGTACTTATTTATGATATAGACATGGGTCAACTCTTAATTAATCTCAGGAAATCAAAACAGTGTTTGGCAAATCTGAAATCTTTTATTGACATCTAGTATCTAGCATGCCATAGGACTGAGTTTGGAAACTGTTAAGAAGGTCAGGCTGGCTAGAATTCCAGAAAGTCAGGACAAATGACATTGCTATTTATGATGATGGTTCAGTGTGATCAATTTTTGTTGAAAATGAAGCAGAAAGAAATATTGAATTTGAACATATACGGGGTACCTGTGGTTATAGTGAAGATGGGGAGAACTTGAAAATCATGGCAGAAGAAATCTCAGTGACCACAGAATGGCCCTGTAACAACCCAACAGAGTTTGAGATGAGATATGTGAGTATAACAAAGTATAGATAATAATTTCAGTGTCCTTGAATTTTGTATTTGTTTTGTCTGATTTTTCTTTCTCCAAATCTTTATTATAAATGTGCTATGGTTTGTACATCTAAAATGTGTTCAGAATCTGACTTCTTACCATCTCAGTCACTATTACCTTGGGCTTATCCATCCATCATCTTTTGCCTACATTATTGCAACTGTCTCCTAAATTTTGTTGCATATTGGACTCACCTGAAGATTTGAAAAAATACTGATGCCAGCTCCCGCTGGCATTCCTTGTAATGTATTGCAACCTGGGCATCAAGGATTTTTTTAAGCTTCTGGTGTCTCTAATATGTACTCCCCGCAAATTATCAGAAAATCAGTAATCTTTCCCTGAAGTAATTTATTTTGACTGTTATTTCTGCTTGTAGCCATATTAATTTAACTTGGGACATTTCCATTTCTTAAAGTTGTAGAACTAAGGCCTTCTTGGTTGTGAGCAGTGAAAGCTGACTGGCTGGTTTAAGCAGAAGTGAAGTTTACTGCTGTCATCAGAAAGAATTGTCTTGTTTCTGCTTTTCTTTGTCATTAGCCTCCATATTCAAAATCCCTGGTAGGTGTGTCTGTTTGGATTAGAAGAAGCTGCCAGGCCATGTGGGAAAGCCAGGTATCTGGCATTTTCAATTTTTACTAGTGGGAGATAAGTTCCACTTGCTTACTCATCTTGCTAAACTCATGAAGTTGGGAAATCTCTAGACACAGGCAAGGGCTTCACATGCTTGGAAGCCAACAAAATGACAAAGGTCTGCTATACATAGGATAACCTACGATGTGTTATTTATTTTAATCCACTGGTACTCAAGCTAAGAACCCACAGGACACTGCTGTTATTCCATAAATATTATTAAACCTTTAGAACCTGCTACCACTTGTCCCTTAGCAAGCAATAAAAGATAACAAAATAAATGAACAAGTAGCAAGCAAATTAATAGGACAACTTAGATATATAGCTTATGAATATTGATATATTATTTTTGGAGACCAGTATAAGTATCAAATAGGCATGGTTCTTGCTAGTAAAAATGTTCTGAGTTTCTATGATGGAAGTTATATATCAGTGTTATATGTCAGCACTGTCCAATAGAAATAAAATGTGGACCACAGATGTAATCCATATGTGTAATTTTAAATTGCATTAAAAAAGTAAAAAGAAACAGGGGCATTTAATTTTAATAATATATAATTTAACCCAATATGTTCAAAATATTATTTCAACATTTAATCAGTGCAAATATTTAAGGGATAGTTTGCATTTCTTTTCCATATTAAGTCTTCAAAATCTGTGTATTTTATACTTAGAATACAGCTGAGTTCAGACTAACCTCACATAAAGTGCTTAATGGCTACTGTATTGGACCACACAGTTCTGTGGCATTTTGTAAAATGCTATATAACTTCCAAATACTGCCCACTAAACATACTTCTCGTGAAGTGTTTTAGGTACCTTATGAAAATCTAATGGTTGTTTAAAAAATGTAAATTAAAAGTAATAATAAAGTTCTTGGTTATTCAGTGTCTTTGAATCCAAAAAGGTTTTACTGGATTTTGCAGTGTTTGGCTTTTTTTTTTTTTTTTTTTAAATGGTTGGAGGGAGGTATGAAATGGGGAAGAGAAACCTAATTTTTTTTTTATTTTTTTTTAATTTTTTTTTCAACGTTTATTTTATTTTTGGGACAGAGAGAGACAGAGCATGAACGGGGGAGGGGCAGAGAGAGGGAGACACAGAATCGGAAGCAGGCTCCAGGCTCCGAGCCATCAGCCCAGAGCCTGACGCGGGGCTCGAACTCACGGACCGCGAGATCGTGACCTGGCTGAAGTCGGACGCTTAACCGACTGCGCCACCCAGGCGCCCCTAATTTTTTTTTTTTATTAGGCTTTGTTTCTGTTTATTATTTTTATATTTTATGAACACTTCAATTCATGAGGGATTAGATGTGCCTTAGGCAGAGAAGGGCGACATGCTGTAGTGCCGAGCTTGCGTGTGAACAATCAAATGAATCATGTTTTACGACATATAATGTATATAGCACTACTAGGCTTTAGTATTTGAAGTTTTGTAAATAAAAGTAACAGTGATCATATATATTTCTTTCCCTAGCTAATCCATGTTGATAGTAAGTTTTATGTTCTAATTATTTTTATTCTTTCAGGCTGCTGAATCAGGAATAATAAAAGTTAAAACAATAGCTGCACGAAACACCGAAATTTTGGCAGGTAATTTTTTGCATTAAAAATTCAACAATTAATGAAAATTTCACTAATAGTAAAAGTGCACACTTTAAAACAACAAAAAACAGCCATCAGTTTTCTGTAGCCTCTCCTCTGTGCCCTAGCATGCTATTTATGATAAAGAATATGCAAAAGTCCCTAACTTATGAACTAATTGGGTTTGCCAAGGATGAATGTTATAAAATTCTCTGAAATTAGAAAGCTTTAAACTACTAACTCCTTACAGGCAAGGATTTGCATTCTCCTCCACCTCTTCTCAGTCACCTAAAACACACCTTACCCATAAAAGGCATTCAATTAATATTTGTTGTATTGAATTGAATAAAAGGTTGGTTCTCAGTCCACCTTCCAAGATCTATTTTCTCTTTAGTATAATATAAACAGGTGATAGCATAGTATTATAAATTTAGTAGTACTATATGAGTTTTGAATCGTAGGACTAAGACAGTATGGTCATGAAGAAAGAGTGGGAGTAGGGTGGAAGAAAGAAGAAAATGTTTTCTTACATTCTCGTGATTGAACCTGGTTTTCAAGGAGGAATTTTAAGAGTTGTCTTTGGCACTCTTTTGATAGTCTACTCATTACTTTTTTTGGTGCCTTCTTGTTCTTGCCTCTGTAATGAACATGGAAAAGAAGGAAACTGGATTTTCTGAGAATCTGTTACATGTGAGACATTCGTGCCACTTTGTCTTATAAAAGACAACCTTGTGGGGAAATGTTTTTATGTTATAGTAGAGCAAATCGAGATGCAAAGAGATTAAGTTACTTGACTAAGGTCATATGATAAATGGTGGAACTAGACTGAGGTCCCTGGCTGTTGAGAATCCAGGGCATGTTCTTCCTGCTACAGTATGCTGCCGTGATAATGTGAGGTTTCCACACTAGCCCCTCCCTCACAGGTGTTTATACTTAATCATTGCTTACTTCACTGATTCTTCGTTCTGCATTTCCAGTTCCAGCGGTGCTATTAGTCTCAGCTGGTTACAGGAGAAAAATAGTCCTATTAAGTTAATTTACCCAAAATCCAAATAGTGAGGAATCTCTCTAACTCTCATAAATCTCTTTACATTTTTAAAAAAGGATACCAGAAAAGCTCTAATTGGTGGAATTTCAAAGACTATTACAAAATGAAATGAAGACTTTTGGGGGGCAGTTTAAGGGTGGAAGGCGGATTTCACTTAGGCTTGCAGCTTTGCTGGACATGTGCCCATAGGGTGAGCTCTCCTGTGTTGCATCTGTTTCTCACAGCTTCTTCTCTGATTTTGAACATTGTGTCAAAACACCATATAGTTTCATAACATTATTCACAGCATTGAATAATGCTCTGTGTGCATTTTGAGAAGGGGTATAGTGAAAGTGGTGGGTAAAGGCAAAGGTATGTGTGGTTGGATTGGGAGGGTGGGCTAGTGGGTTTGGGAGATGCATGTTGGGTGGATTTAGCAACTATGAGGACATTAATGTTTAAAGATAAATTATGATCTGGATATTTTTAAGTTGGCCAGGCGTATTAGAATATCCTTACAGATAATAACTTTTGCTACCATAATTGCTAATATCATGGTTAGTCCTTAATCATTTCTCCAACAGTGGAAGTTTTCATTGGGTCTGTAGTTGATGGAAAATTTTAAAAAGAGACTGATTTCTTCAGAGGATCGCTGTCTGGTGCAGAGTTCTATACTAAAGTAAGGTGTCTAATTGGTTAATCTTAAGGAGGAGTAAGAAAAATTTTGTCCCAGTATGCGTTTAATATATAGGGGGCTATTAATTGCATTTTAATTCAATTAGCTGTATTCAAATCAAACTAAAACAAATCTTTATGTGCATACAATTAAGTTCATGCTTTAATGTCCATAGTTTCCAGGGCCATGTACTTGAGGACTGTATTAGCATTTACACTATTTCCTAGCATTTTTTACCAAGTATAACAACTGATACTTTAAAATGTATACATTTTTAGACCACTAGCATCTTGAAAATCAAGGGCTCTTAAGAACAAGGAAAGAGTTTAGTCAATATATAGTTTCTAAACTGCTTAATTAGAGTATAGTTAACACTAAAAACAATTTTTAGTTGACTTTTTAAAAAATTTCATTTCCTGAGAAGTGTTTACTTCTCTATGGTGGTAGGGACTGTAAATTACTACTTTTGCGCTCTCATGGATGTTAAAGATATCAAACAATGGAGGAATCTCAAATGAAATGGGATATTGAATTCTCAGATATCTCTACATATTCCAAAAATACAAAGGGTTGCTATAAAAATCAGAATCCTTAATTAGGATCAACTAGTCTGATCAGTGATACTTAGCACAGATTTCTAGCCAATTTTAGTTTTCTGAGATTTATTTTCCAAGGGAAGGTTGTTTACATTGCAGAATAAATCTTTGCTTTACATCTCCCCTTCTCTTAAGCATCCTCCTTTAATGTTTATTTTTCTTTGTTTTCACTGCTGTCATGAATGCTGACATAAGTGGGAATGCTATGCCAGGTAATGTCAGCATTGATTCAAATATACAGATCATTATCTCCACATTTCCTTTTCCTTTCAAGATAAAACTCTGCAAATGAGAGATAGCAACATCCAGTTCTTAATTTACGAGGCCAAATGCCTTAACCTGACACTTGACTACCATATATTACAAATGTTTTTATTAAGCCAGCTTACGGTATACTTGAAATGACTGAGAAGGCTTGTGTTATACAAAAATTACATAAACAGAGAATCTGTTTTTTAATATTTGAAACAAGGAAACCAACGAGGTTGTGATATTAAAATTGTGTTTAACCCATATTCAAAACCATAGTGGTTACATCTATCTATGGCTGCTTTCAGCCACAGTCAGTATACAAATAGAATTTTTACGTAGATGATCATTGTGTATGATTTGTGTTCTTTTCTCACACAGTTTCCCTCATCTTTTTCATATCTCCATGGTCTTGTTACTAAAACGTCTTTAAGTAGCAATGAGCAATATACTTTGGAATTTTTTTCTGATGTTAAAAGGTAATTTATCTGCTGATTTTATTTAGTATTTTCTATTTTAGCAATACATATGCTTGTGATATTTTACAAATATCTAGAGAATATATCATAAATATATTCTTAATAAGGAAAGAATTATGTAAGAATCACTGGAAGAAATACAAAGATGAGTAGTGTAACTCACCTATAGTCTATATGGAAATATAAGAAATATACTTGAAAAGTGTGTTTGTGCCTGCCTTTCATTCCATTTGCCTTTTGAAGTCCTTTGCCAGAAATTTTTTCTTCTAGAGGACACACTTCCTGAGGTCAGGATCAATATCTTATTCTCCTTATATTGCTAGAAGTTAGCACATTACATAGGAAATAGTAAGCCCTCATTTAGCACAGGCCAATAGTGAGTGAGTCATTCCAAAATGCAAGTTAAGTCTGTCAGTGCTGCCTCTAGTGTGTTTTTCTACTTTTCAGTCTTTACCATAATTTTACATGTTATGATGATTCAAGTAGATGAATTTTGTCATACTTCATTCATATCAGCCAGATCACAGAAGAATGAAGGAGACAGACTTTAAATGGAGAATTTTCATAGTGTGGTAAATGCCAAGATGGAAGTATAGACAGGCTTATTTATTATGAGAACATAGAGAAGGCAGGCACCCAACCCAGTCTGGGAATCTTAAGCTGAGTCTCAAAGCTTAAAAAGGAGTTAGCCCAACAAATAAGGTATAGAAGTGGAAAGTAAAGCAGATTACTTAAATATATGAGGTATAAAACAGTGTGGTCTATGTGGATACACTATTCAAGTATTGCCATTGTGTGACTTTCTGAGCTGCTGGATGGAAGGAGTTTGAATCAAGGAAGTGACACATTCATTTTAACATTTCTATGTAAACTCGCCCAGCAGTGTGCAAGGTGTATTTCAATGTACCATCAGTAAAGTAGAGGTCTGTTGGCAGGTGGTGTCTATAATCCAGGCTAGAAGACCGAGGGGGCTGTAACTAATGCCCTGTGTGCAAGTTAACCTAGTGGGTGAGAGAGATTACATAGTTTCTCTACGGTATAATGTGTTCTTATTTATTCTTTTTTCCTTGGATTTTTTTTAAACTTTTAAAAACTTTAATTTGTATTCTGCCTTTTATTATATCATAAATACTTTTTTTTGATGGTATCTTTTGTATTTTTTTTAATTGCTTCATAATATTTTTTAGCCAGTGATTGTATCTTATTAACCATTCCTTTATGTGAGGCCTGTTTCAGTATTTAGAATTATTTTTTTAAGGTAAATTTCTAGCAATTAAATTATTAAATCACAGGGTATGAACAGGTTCTTGGAATTTGTTACCACAGTGCTTTCTGATAAAAGTTTATGCCTTTAGCAGTAATAGGTGAGTGTATTTTTATAACATCCTTGCTGATTATTGTTTTAAAAAATGTTTTTGGGAATTGAACAGGTAAATGACTTCTTATTTTAATTGATACTTCTTTTTAATATTGAACATTTTCCTTTGAGGTTATTAAATTTCCTTTTTTCATTTTACATTTATTTCTTTGAGTTTTTGTGTTTTTCTTATATTATTTGAACTATTTTATAGCAAAGGTATTAACTTCCCATCATGTTTATATTTCCTGCAAGTCATTTACCTTTTAATATTTAATTGAGATGTTTTTCATTTTTACATAACATAATTTTTCTGATTTGTTCCTCTCCACTTAGGAAGTCCTTCTCCTTCCACATAGTGGTAGTCATTTTTATTTTCTTTTAGTTTTTTTGTTTGATTTTTTTCTTAATAATATAGGGAGTGATGTGAGGACCTAGATTCTTTTTTCATTTGTAAAATTACTAACCAATTGTAATAGCTAGCATCATTTTTTAAATAATCCTTCCTTTTCATATAATGTGCTTTTAATATGAAACTGCCCATACTTTTATTTGTCCTTCAATTCTTGACTCATTTAAAGTATTTTCAGACTATTTGAACCATTAAATTTTTTTAAATTTTGTTAGAAATATCAGTCTTTCCCATAACTAAATTTTAAGGGATTTTGAGGGTAGCAATCATATCTACATCATATTTTATTTCTTTCACAAGAATTATAATTTGTTATTTAATGACCATTAAAATTTATCATGATGAAACTTTTATTAACCCCCATTAATGTGATTCGTAGTGGGGTATCCTAGTTTAATTCTTTCTTTCCAGGATAAAAACTACAATTATGCAGTGAAACTGCTCAGAGCAAGGAAACCCCTAGGATATGGGGACCTGCTGGACCTCTTTCAGGTGTGTGAAAGTGTATCATTTGATCTCACAGTTATAAAATTTGGAAATAAAATACATTTATCCAACAGTGTTATTCTATTAAGGGAGTCATATTTATTAAGGGACTTAGGTTAAAAAAAATAAATTTTTTTTCCTTACCCCCTAAAAAGCCTGTCTTTATATTTTGAAGGAATTTGAAATCGAGAGTTCTGATTAAAAAGAGTTGAGCCTTTTCTTCTTAATTTCCTGGAATGAGTTTAAAATATAGTTAAAGCAAGATGTCTTTATATCATTATATAGCTTTTTCCTCATGATTTCTAAAGTCTCAGTCCATAGGAAGGTTTTTATATAAAGCTGTATTTAAAATAACATGTCATTAAAATTATTGTATATAAAGAGCATCTATCTCTCAATTAGAAGAGCAGGCTAATTTTGTTTCCTAAGACTACTATCACTTTTACAAGAAGAAAAAAAAACTACCTTTTTTTTGTTGTAATTTCTGTCTTACTGCATTGTGATCTGGATATGGTAGATATGTTTTTTTCACACTGTGTTTCAAAAGACAAAACATCAATACGTTGTATTTTTTTTGTTATTGATTTATTCTGATAACATTGAAACATCCTTTTTTATTATTTTATTCTCATATAAACTGGGAGAAAGAATGGGAAGGAGGCAAGAGATGGATGTTGGATTCCTTTCAGTTACATTAAAATAAAATTCGTAAAAATTATTTTTAATACTATTTTAATTTATCCTAACTTGAGACACCTGGGTAACTGTGACTGCCCCCATATACAACATTTTGCTGAAACTCACTTTATGTTATTCTTTCTAAGAGGCACAGTTTTTTCACATTTTAATATTGCCCAAGTTGATATGCATCTTACAGTTGATGGCATCTTACGATCATTGTGGGCCAGGTAGTATGTAGCTGTCATTTACGGTGCAAATGTGAACTTGTTTATAGGTTCATATTACTATTAATGTCATTTGAGTTATGTGCATTGTTGATAACTCGTAAGTTTAATTGCTATTTAAATTGTCACCCTAGTTGTACAGAAATTTTCTGTTGACATCTTAATGGTAAGGTCACAAAAGCACCAGCATCAAAATGTGCAGAATGGGTGACACTGGCTTAGAAGATGATCTCAGAGACAATAGGGAAGTACTCTTTCAAGAAGTGAGGCATCCCAAACAATCTGATTATAAAATGGGCAGAAGATCTATATAGACATTTTTCCAAAGAAGACCTACAGATGACCAACAAGTATATGCAAAGACGCTCAACATCATTAATCATCAGGGAAATGTACGTCAAAACCACAGTGAGATATCACCTTACAGCTGTCAGAGTGAGTGTTATCAGAGACGAGGGAATACAATGGCCTTGATAGATGACATTGTGAGGAACAATTCTAAGTGATGAGAAAGCATTGTATCAGTTTAATTGACAGAATTAATATTGGCACTGATTTTTCTGTGTGACAATTGAATGTGTCTTGAAGTCACTTTCATCAGAGACTCTCTGAAAGTACATTTTTTTTTCCTTCTATGAGGACAGTTTCTTTTCCTTCATTTACCTGAAGACTTCAGGCAGACAGCATGAAAGTGCAGATCATTGGTTCCTCTGAGATACTTGTAACTGTTTGAACTTTGATTTGCTTTAAGTGCTGTTTACCTTAAAGAGTGGCAGCATAATGTTGTGGGAAGAATAGTGAACCAGGAGTTAGAAGACCTGTTTTCAAAATGTGGCTTTACCACTTACTATGCACTTGAGCCAAATCATGCTCTAAAAACTCTCTATGATTATTATGATACTCAGATGAGAAACATGTTAACATCATAAAAATGATAAATGCAACTTGTTACTGTTGAAAACTTGTATTTGCTGAATGGCATTTAATAACTAGGCATGTTCAGCAGAGTTGGGGTAGCCTCATGCTTCAGCAATTCCAGCAGGATTGAATATGGTAGGATATTTACTGCTTCAGAATAGTATTTTTTGAGCTTTATTGTCCTCTGTTAATCATTCATAGAAATGTTTTGAGACATTGTTACGGTACCTTGTGTCTTGATTTGAATCAAAATGTTTGTGCCTAGGAAATCAAGGAAATAAGGCAAGGGGAGCCCTTTTGGAAACACTGTTCTTTGCCAGTCATATTTGCCATCTCTTAGCTGTCTTAAATCAGTAATTTATGCTGGCATACCGAAGGACTTTGCAGAGTATGCTGTAGGAAATTGTGGTCTTTATTTAGCATACTATAATGGGAGCTTTGGGAGAAAAAGGTGGGGATTTAAATGATGAAATTAATGTTAACACTGATTTTACGTTTTTAATGTGATCGTGGATGACTTTCTAACAATTTCTTTTGAAAAACATGTTAAAACTCAGATTTGTATGTCTTCATTACAATTCTTAACCTCAAAAAATAATTGATGGGTGTCGTACTTTTGAGAACCATATACCAAACACATAAGTTTAATGTTCTCTTTCCTTAGAATCCCATGTTGTCTTTTTAAATTCTCTGAGGGTGGCAGACCTGTCTCATTCATCTCTGTATAGCCATTAAGTGTGTATTGGCTTAATTTCATTTTGTAAATTTAATTTTTGGTTTTGTGCATTTTCTAACTTTTTAGATTTTTGTTACCACTTTAAAACTTCTGAAAGAATTGGCTTGGTAGAAGGGGTTAAATTAAGATTTGGCATTATAGCATGTGCATCCAATTAATTTAAAGTGATACTTTAGTAACAAGAGGAGTAATGTTACTGTTTTTAATGAGTTTGTTTCTTGAAGAAGTAATTAGGGCTCTATAAATTCAAAGCATGTAATAAGATTGTGTGGAGATTCTGAACATTCAGAAGGGTAATGAGGATGATGTATATACTATTTTTAATTACTTTTTCTGCTCTAGAATATTTTTATTCATATTTCTCCCTCTGCACTGTTGAAGAAATAGAGTGCTTCTCTGAGGCAGGATAGAACTTCTGAGAAGTTGTCCTTAAAGAGTTTGCAGCAGGAGATGAAGGAAAATCAAAAAACAGTGCTAGGAGAAGGCCATGGGAAAGCTGAGGCTAAGGGGTAGTTAAGATACAGAATCTGTAATATCTGTCTGAAGTATTTTAACTCTTATTATTTGATTTTTGTTTTGGCATTTATTTTACATAAAGTGGTTTTTCTTAAGATTGTTATTACTGGTTGTAAATACATAAAAGTATTTCTACTTATGAATTAGATTTAATAATTTATTTTATATGTATTCTAAATAAAGCTTTGAAAGAGAACAGCTCAGAGGTTGTTCAGCCGTTCCTAATGGGTTGTGGAACCAAGGAGCCGAAGATTACTCAGCTGTGTTTGGCCGCCATTCAGAGACTCATGTCCCATGAAGTCGTGTCTGAGGTAATGTGAAGATCTTAATTTAAACTGTGTACTTAAGAATCAAATCAGGAGTTTTCATTAGGGGAAAATGCAGTATACCTGATAATTTAATGTAAAACAATTTATGTGCTTGAAGGACATGGCTTAATTTTAAAAGATCACCAGATTTTCTCACTATTAAGCACTCATGAATAATGAATAAAGATGAAGTGCATTTTGTCATGTCATGACTAAGAAGACACCATTGAGTACTATAGATCAGTATCACCGAAGAGAATATATTTATTTTTAAAAAGGAAAAATCATGACTTTGCTATATTATCTGAAGTGGTAATTTGTTGTTCATTAATTTCAGTGGTTTCTAATTACCTTATGATAGTACAACACTGAAAAACATTTCAGCGGTCTATCTGCATCCTGCTTTCGAGTGCAATGGTCTCTAACTTTGTGGTACTCCATAAGGTACTTTAATAGAAGCGATACATTCTTTTGCCTTTAATACAGCATTCTAAACGATGTCCAATTTAATTGAGTTTATAAATGTTTTGTTAATTTGAGTTGCATTTTGTTTTTTTATGACATTGTAAAGGGAATAATATATGAAACAGTAGTAGTCTCAATTAACTTGCATGACTATATTTATAAATGTCCACATGAAATATACCCATATTGTAGAAATGAGCTTTGATTTTTTTGACTAGACATCTCAGAACTGCATGCTGCTGTTTGCATATATTCAAATGGTACATTTTAAAGAAATTTATTTTTTGAGAAAAAATTAGTTTAAATCTCAGATTAGTTGAAAGATGTGTTTTGACCTATAGATCCAAAAACATAGGTTTTGTTATTATGACCAAGAACTTCTCTCCAAGTGAGGTAGTAATATTTGTACATCTTTTCTTATTTAGGGACCTAAAACCTTATATTTTATTTGCTGACAGTAATTCAAATAATTATTTTACAGACTGCAGCTGGAAATATAATTAATATGCTTTGGCAGCTAATGGAAAACAGTCTTGAAGAACTTAAGCTACTTCAAACAGTTCTTGTTCTTTTAACAACCAATACAGTAGTTCATGATGAGGCACTTTCTAAGGTAGGAAACCTGTGGTCAAAGTTCATAATTCTTTGGAGACAGTATTTGAATAAGCTCCCTGAAAGAGGAAAGCCTAGTACCGTTTGTACTGAAAGCAACTTCCCTGTAGTTCTTGTGATAATGGACATTGCATGTTAAAAATACCACTAATGCTTTATTTTCCTCAGGTTAGAGTTAAAATCAGATTAAGGTGATTGAACAGAGTCCTTTGGGAATAGCTGACAGGCTTAGTCATGAATAGGAAAAGAGAAAAGTAGCAGAAAAATACAGAAGAATAGGAAACTGAGAGAAAAAAATGTGTTTGGGGTTATCAGTATTCTCCCGAATTGCTTTGAGTTTTCCCTGTAAGAACTCTTCCTTCTCACCTTTTAAAAATAATTCCACTTGTAGGAGTGCTTAGGTGGCTCAGTCAGTTGAGCATCTGACTTCAGCTTAGGTCATGATCTCATGGCTCATGAGCTCCAGCCCCACATCGGGCTTGCTGCTGTCAGCACCGATCCCGTTTTGGATCCTCTGTCCGCCCCCCTCTCTGCCTCTCTCTCTCAAAAATAAACATTAAAAAATGTCTAAAATTTTAAAATTTTGTAAGGTGTGTAAAATCACTTTGGGAAACTAGCATTTTCTTTAATAGTTTAACCTTATATTTACCGTATGATCTAGCCTTTTTACTTCCAGTTACTTATCCAAGGTAAATGAAAACACGTCTCTACGGAGACTTGTATTTGATGTTCACAGCAGCTTTATTCACGTGGCTAAAAAGTGCAAACATCTCAAACGTCTATCAGCAGATGAATGGATAAACACAATATTGGTATACCTATACTGTGAAATACTACTCAGGTGTAAAAAAGTACAAACTACCGATACAGAGAACAACATGGATGAATTTTACAAACATTACAAGTAAAAGAAACCAGATACAAAAAACAGTGCATACTGAATGATGACTGTGTTTGTAGAAAATGCCAGCTTACCGTAATGAAAAAGGCAACCAGGAGGTTGACTGGGGCCAAGCGCGGAGGAGTATGTGGAGGGCAAAGGAACATCAGGAGAGTTTTAGGGTGATGGAACTGTCTTGTGTCTTGATTGTGGCAGTAGTTTCATGGGGGAATATAACTAAAAGAACTCATCATATTAAATACTTTAAAGGATTAGAATTTATTGTATATAAATTATAACTTAACCTGAAGTTGATTTTTAGAAATAAAGAATGACTTCTTTTAAAAAATTATCATTTTATTCATTTATGTGTTTAGCCTATTTATATTTCTCCAAGTGACTTAGTGATGTAACAAACTTTGAGTACTTGTTCTTCACAAAACAAGTCATTCTGGGGAAATAAAAGCATAACACATTTTTATACATACATTAAAAGAACCAAGTTGTGGGGTGCCAGGGTGGCTCAGTCGGTTAAGTGGCCAACTCTTGATTTTGGCCCAGGACATGATCTCACAGTTTCATGAGTTTGGGCCCTGTGTCAGGCTCTGTCCTGACAGCATGGAGCCTGGTTGGGATTCTTTCTCTCCCTCCCTCTCTGACCTTCCCCTGCTCTTTCTCTCTTTCTCAAAACAAATAAATTTAAAAAAACAAAGAACCAAGTTGTGAAATGTGTGTTTCACATTATCTAACCAAATCTTATGTGGCTGTATATTTACACAGTTTGAATTATTTCAGAATCCAAGGATTTTTGTGGCTTTATTGTATAAGAGAAGAGGGTGGGACTTTTAGTATCTGTGATTGGAACGGCCAAACATAAATTATTTAGTTTTGGGTTATGTCTAATAAAACAAATAGTTATTATATTCTTCAACCTTATTTCACACTAAATGAAAATTGTTCTTTTAGGCAATTGTTCTTTGTTTTCGACTACACTTCACAAAAGATAATATTACAAATAATACAGCTGCTGCTACAGTGCGACAGGTTGTCACTGTTGTTTTTGAGAGGATGGTTGCTGAAGACGAACGGCACCGAGGTAGAGTGATAAAAGTGGTTTCCTTTTCACAGTGGGTGGTTTTGCTTGCCTGATTCCTCTTTTTATTTTCCATCTTCGCCCTGTGAACTTAGGCATCTAACACTAGAATACTTTAAAAAACAGATTTATTTTAACAATATTATTACATTGACAGTGGCAGTTTAGATAAATCCCTTACAGTGCTATCATCCCAAGGAGAGGCTCTTTATTTTCCATGTTTATTTCTAATTATGTATAATTTCACATTTTTTTATATCAGCTGTTGCATTGTATGTATTTTTAGCCAAACATTATGTTCTATGAATTTTTCATGTCATTCTTTTATTTTTGTAATTTAAATTTTAACGGTTGCACCGTATTTTGTAGCTATTCTACAATTTAATGAACGAGTTTCCTGCTGGACAGTTATATTGTGTTCAGTATTTTAATACTGTTTTGAGTGTTTTCTTACATATTTTTTCCATTTGATTTACTTCTTTAAGGTAAATTTTCAGGAGTGAGTTTCCTCATGTGAATTTTTGTCTGTGCCTTTTAACATGTGTTAATGAATATTTGTATAATGTAAAGATTAACCTTTTCATATCTTCATCAAGTATCTTTATTGTAACTTTAAACATCTTTTTCTTTGTGATTTTAGGAATTTGTCCATTTCTTCCAGGTTGTCCAATTTGTTGGCATATAATTTTTCATAGTATTCCCTGATAATTGTTTGTATCTCTGAGGGATTGGTTGTCATAATTCCATTTTCATTCATGATTTTATTTATTTGGGTCATCTCCCTTTTCTTTTTGAGAAGCCTGGCTAGAGGTTTATCAATTTTGTTTATTTTTTCAAAAAACCAACTCTTGGTTTCGTTGATCTGCTCAACCGTTTTTTTAGATTCTATATTGTTTATTTCTGCTCTGATCTTTATTATTTCTCTTCTTCCGCTGGGTTTAGGCTGCCTTTGCTGTTCTGCTTCTATTTCCTTTAGGCGTGCTGTTAGATTTTGTATTTGGGATTTTTCTTGTTTCTTGAGATAGGCCTGGATTGCGATGTATTTTCCTCTCAGGACTGCCTTTGCTGCATCCCAAAGTGTTTCAATTGTTGTATTTTCATTTTCGTTTGTTTCCATGTATTTTTTAATTTCTTCCCTAATTGCCTGGTTGACTCACTCATTCTTTAGTAGGGTGTTCTTTAACCTCCATGCTTTTGGAGGTTTTCCAGACTTTTTCCTGTGGTTGATTTCAAGCTTCATCGCATTGTGGTCTGAAAGTATGCATGGTATGATCTCAATTCTTGTATACTTATGAAGGGCTGTTTTGTGACCCAGTATGTGATCTATCTTGGAGAATGTTCCATGTGCACTCGAGAAGAAAGTATATTCTGTTGCTTTGGGATGCAGAGTTCTAAATATATCTGTCAAGTCCATCTGATCCAATGTATCATTCAGGGCCCTTGTTTCTTTATTGACTGTGTGTCTAGATGATCTATCCATTTCTGTAAGTGGAGTGTTAAAGTCCTCTGCAATTACCACATTCTTGTCAATAAGGTTGCTTATGTTTGTGAGTAATTGTTTTATATATTTGGGGGCTCCTGTACTCGGCGCATAGACATTTATGATTGTTAGCTCTTCCTGATGGATAGACCCTGTGATTATTATATAATGTCCTTCTTCATCTCTTGTTACAGCCTTTAATTTAAAGTCTAGTTTGTCTGATATAAGTATGGCTACTCCAGCTTTCTTTTGACTTCCAGTAGCATGATAAATAGTTCTCCATCCCCTCACTCTCAATCTGAAAGTGTCCTCAGGTCTAAAATGAGTCTCTTGTAGACAGCAAACAGATGGGTCTTGTTTTTTTTATCCATCCATTCTGATACCCTATGTCTTTTGGTTGGCGCATTTAGTCCATTTACATTCAGTGTTATTATAGAGGGTTTAGAGTCATTGTGATGTCCGTAGGTTTCATGCTTGTAGCGATGTCTCTGGTACTTTGTCTCACAGGATCCCCCTTAGGATCTCTTGTAGGGCTGGTTTCGTGGTGACAAATTCCTTCAGTTTTTGTTTGTTTGGGAAGACGTTTATCTCTCCTCCTATTCTAAATGACAGACTTGCTGGATAAAGGATTCTCGGCTGCATATTTTTTCTGTTCATCACATTGAAGATCTCCTGCCATTCCTTTGTGGCCTGCCAAGTTTCAGTAGAGAGATCAGTCACGAGTCTTATAGGTCTCCCTTTATATGTTAGAGCACGTTTATCCCTAGCTGCTTTCAGAATTTTCTCTTTATCCTTGTATTTTGCCAGTTTCACTATGATATGTCATGCAGAAGATCGATTCAAGTTATGTCTGAAGAGAGTTCTCTGTGCCTCTTGGATTTCAATGCCTTTTTCCTTCCCCAGATCAGGGAGGTTCTAGCTATTATTTCTTTAAGTACACCTTCAGCACCTTTCCCTCTCTCTTCCTCCTCTGGAATACCAATTATGCGTAGATTATTTCTCTTTAGTGCATCACTTAGTTCTCTAATTTTCCCCTCATACTCTTGGATTTTTTTATCTTTTTCTCAGCTTTTTCTTTTTCCGTAATTTTATCTTCTAGTTAACCTGTTTTCTCCTCTGCCTCTTCAGTCTGAGCCGTGGTCATCTCCATTTTATTTTGCAGCTCTCAATAGCATTTTTTAGCTCCTCCTGGCTGTTCCCTAGTCCCTTGATCTCTGTAGCAATAGATTCTCTGCTGTCGTTTATACTGTTTTCGAGCCCAGTGATTAATTTTATGACTATTATTCTAAATTCACTTTCTGTTATATTGTTTAAATCCTTTTTGATCAGTTTGTTAGCTGTCGTTATTTCCTGGAGATTCTTTTGAGGGGAATTCTTCCGTTTTGTCATTTTGGATAGAACTGCAGGGCACTTCCCCTGTGCTGTCTTGAATAACTCACGCTGGTGGGCGGGGCCGCAGTCAGACCTAATGTCTGTCCCCAGCCCACTGTTGGGGCCACAGTCAGACTGGTGTGTGCCTTCTCTTCCCCTCTCCTAGGGGTGGGATTCACTGTGGGGTGGCGTGGCCCGTCTGGGCTACTTGCACACTGTCAGGCTTGTGGTGCTGGGGATCTGGCGTATTAGCTGGGGTGGTTCGGCAAGGTGCACAGCGGTGAGAGGGGCAGAGTCAGCTCGCTTTTCCTTCCGAGATCCGCCTCGGGAGGGGCCGTGTGGCACCGGGAGGTAGTCAGACCTGCCAATGGAGGGATGGATCCGCAGAAGCACAGCCTTGGGTGTTTATGTGGTGCCAGCAAGTTCCCTGGCAGGAACCGGTTCCCCTTGGGATTTTGGGTGGGGGATGGGTGAGGGAGATGGCGCTGGCAAGTGCCTTTGTTCCCCGCCAAGCTGCGCTGTGCCGTCCAGGGCTCAACAACTCTCCCTCCCGTTGTCCTCCAGCCCTCCCGTTCTCCGAGCAGAACTGTTAGCTTATAACCTTCCAGATGTTAAGTCCCACTCGCTGTCAGAACACACTCCCATCCAGCCCCTCCGCTTTTGCAAGCCAGACTCGGCTGCCCCTCTGCCCCGGCTCCTTCCCGCCAGTCTGTGGAGCACGCACCGCCTCTCCGCCCTTCCTACCCTCTTCCGTGGGCCTCTCATCTGCGCTTGGCTCCGGAGACTCCGTTCTGCTAGTCTTCTGGCGGTTTTCTGGGTTATTTAGGCAGGTGTAGGTGGAATCTAAGTGATCAGCAGGACGCCGTGAGCCCAGCGTCCTCCTACGCCACCATCTTCCTAATGATGAATCATCATATGTTTTTCATCTTACTGATACATTCTCTTTTTTGTTTTTCCTAAATACAATTTATTTTCACTTTAGGTAATGTACAGTGTAGACAGTGTGCTCTTGGTTTCAGGAGTAGATTCCCTTGATCCATTGCTTACATACCGCACCCAGTGGTCATCCCAACAAGTGCCCTCCTCAGTGCCCATCACGCATTTTCCCCTAGCTCCCCCTCAACCCTTAGTTTGTTCTCTGTATTTAAGGGTCTCCCGTGGTTTCCTCCCTGTTTGAAACTATTTTTTTCCCCTTCCTTTCCCCCATGGTCTTCTGTTAAGTTTCTCAAGTTCCACATATGAGTGAAAATATATATGTCTTTCTCTGACTGACTTATTTCACTTAGCATAATACCCTCCAGTTCCATCCATGTTGTTGCAAATGGCAAGATTTCATTCTTTCTCATTGCTAAGTAGTATTTTTCCCCCAGTTTCGAAGCATAGTTCTGAGCCTATAAAGTTTGTAATTTCATAAACATGTATTTATTTTAAGTAGTGCATATGATTTTTTAAAGGTCCTTATAGACTCCTAAAACTCATCTGATTTTGACTACAGATATTATAGAACAACCAGTACTGGTCCAAGGAAACAGTAACAGAAGATGTGTCAGCACCCTCAAACCTTGTGCTAAAGATGCATATATGCTTTTCCAGGTATTTCAATTTATAAAAAATAATTTTTATTACAGAATATAGTTTTGTGTAAATTTTTGATTTTTGCAATTTATGTTTGTTTTAATTTTTAAAGTGTCATTTTTTAAAAGTGTCCAATTTTGAAGTGTCAAAAGTAGTATTCCAAAAAACTTCTTTAACGTTAAAGACTATCCACAGTTAAGTAACATGATAAAATGTAACATTTCACTTTAAGGAAATAGAATGAATTACACTATACTAGAAAATACTATATTATATTATACTAGAAAAATAACTAGTAAGAAAAAATAATTTTCAACTTAAAATTTAACTAATAAATCTTTGGCCTATTTAATATAATTTGATATACAAATACCTAATTTTTACATTATTTGTCATGAATAAATCTTTTAAGTAAGATGAGATTTATCAGCACTGAAATTTTATTAATTATTTATTAAAGGATTATTATAAGTGTTTTTTCATTAAAAGACTATTAACCATTTATCTCTTTATATTATGTCTTGTCAAAAGTTACACGATTCTTTAAAAGTTTAATTATTTAATCAAGTATATAGTTTGTCAGAATTTCAGTTACCAGTGTTTAGTTTCTAAGGAGTAAATATACTGTATAAGAAGAGATAATTTTTTTACTTTTATGAATTCTGAACAGCACATTTCATTCTAGCATGTAAATGTTTTATTTATTTTTTATTTATTGTTTGAATTATTTTCCCAGGATCTTTGTCAGTTGGTTAATGCTGATGCCCCTTACTGGCTAGTAGGCATGACAGAAATGACTCGAACATTTGGCCTTGAATTACTTGAGTCAGTCCTGAATGATTTTCCACAGGTCTTTTTACAAGTAAGCCATTTGTAGTATCTTGCAACAAAATTTATAATTTTTTCACAGATATTTTTCAAGAAAGTAACATGTATTCTTTTTCCCATGTTAGAGGACTGAAAGAATTATAGCTTTAGACTTTAGAACTGTGATAATTTAGTGTGTCTTACATTATTGTAGTGCCCTCACATTTTGAAATTTTAACCTTAGAATCCCTAGAGACTTATCTAGTGAGACATTTCTCAGTCTGTGAATCCACGAAGGAATGTAGTATGTGGCTATTTTTTAAAATATGTAAAAACTGAAAAATTGTTACTGATCTTTACTTGTTTATATGTACCTATGTGCTTTTTGATAATTTATTTGGAAAAAAGTAGTAGTCAATGGCTGATAAGTTTAACTTGCAATGGGAGTTATAGAGGAAAAAGTAAGAATCCAAATTTTTCATTTAACTTGCAAGAAGCTAAAGTCTAATATTGATTCAGTGATTTACATAGGATTCCTTAGTTATTAGCAAATCTTGAACTAAAATTTAGATCTTTTTACCACTAACCTAGTTCCTTTCCTTACCATACTGCCTCCCTAAGTGGCACTTCCAAAATGTGTGAGCCAAGTGCTACAATAGTAGAGGATCCTTTAGCCCAGGATTTGGAACTGAAACTTTTATTATACAGATGATAATTTGGGGACATAGAGATCATGATGACTGTAGTGAGAATAATTTGAGTGGAGTTGGGGTGGTTCCTAGTGGTTATGAAGGAAGCCCAATTGTATTCAGTTGAGTAGTGAGTGGAAAAAGTGTGAATAGATAAAACTTTAAAGAGTTGTCTATAATATTTATCAATTAACCAGTATATAAATTTAGTTAGTGAAGTATGAAAATGTACTTTGGTATGCTTTTCATTTTGGCAGTCAAAGAAACTATCGATAGGACAGTAGAATTTCAAATCACTTAACTCTAAAGATTCCATTTTGGGGGACAAAGAATTAAAAAGTACATTAAAATGTGTATAAAAGTCTAGAAGAATATACATTCGGAAGTTAGCAGTGATCAATAGCGTTTCTCCAGGAAGTTAATATTAGGCAAGGCTTTTATTTTTATCTTTTCACTTACCGGTATTTTTTCATTTTTTTTTTTTCCTCTGATGAATCGGATTCTAATAAGGAGACTTTTTAAAAATCTTAATTCTGAACAAATAAACTGCCCTGTGCCTTATTTTTTCCCTTTTCTGTAAGATTAAAAGATTAGATTGGATGATCTATTATTGTGCCTTGTTCTCAGCCTCAGTGGTATTTGGATGAATAAAAAACCAAAATAATGTATATTTGAGGTTAGGCATTAGTTGTGCACTGGACTTTATATTATCAATAAAATGGGACTATTTTGGGCTAATATAGGCAGGAAATGAATAGGTTAAGGAAGGTTTTTTGCATGACATGATATGACTATATGTAAATTTTAAGAATCCTTTGCAAGATTCCCCAGACTAAAATAATTATGGGGGGTGTCAGGGTAGCTCAGTCAGAGGATCATGAGACTCTTGATCTTGGGGTCATTAGTTCAAGTTCTAGGCTGAGTGTAGAGATTACTTAAATAAATAAAACTTTAAGAAATAAAATAAAATAATTATGCTTGTCATTGCATTTTTAAAAATCAGCTTATTGTGTTCTGTTCAAGCAGCCTAAGAAGAACAAAATATTAAGTTAATTCTTAAATCTTCCATACATGAATGGAATTGTTATCTTGGCAAAATAAAATTAATGAATTATATAACATATTTTGTTAAACTGATGTTCTTTCAGCTGCCTGTTTTAAATGCCTTAGCTATTTGTGTAATCTGTTTTCTTCTGTTCTTTATGTTTTTAATTGATAGTGTTCCAGCAAAATTAAAATTCCTAATAATAAACCACTTAATTCCAATTCATTAGATTCCTTTTTAAATTAGATTCTTTTTAAACTTTGAAATAATGATGAACAGTTTGATCTTACATTCTCAAAGAGCAGCACTAATTTCATACTTGTGTGTCAACTAGAGTAATAAACTAAACATATAATAAAGCTAAATTATTCATACTGGTTATTAAGTTTTATTTGCTAGTACATATGTTTGAAAAGTAGTAAGTAAAAAGTAAAAATAATAAGTACCAATTAAGTTAATTTTTTTTTTTTTTGTCTTTGCAAATAGCACCAAGAGTTTAGTTTCCTTCTCAAAGAAAGGGTATGTCCTCTTGTGATAAAACTCTTTTCTCCAAATATAAAGTTCAGACAAGGTTCCAGCTCTTCATCTTCTCCAGCACCAGTTGAAAAACCGTATTTTCCTATCTGCATGCGTTTGCTGAGAGTAGTATCTGTTCTGATTAAGCAATTTTACAGTCTTTTGGTAAGTGCTAATTTTCATGCATGTTTGTATGTGTAATTGCATGCAGTGCTCTTTTTAAATGATAATTTATTACAGTGCATTCAGCCTTTTCACTTCAGAATTTTTTAGGTATTTATAGGTATTCTCCTAGTTACTCTAATAAAGGTTTATGCTGTCCTTTCTTAAATCTTGCTTATTTTTAATGTATGTCAAGTAGAGTCATGGCCTATTATCTGAAGGCAGCATAGAATTTGTGGCTGGGGAATTTAGCTTCTTACCTAATTATCGATATTTGAAGGATAATTAAAATTATAGTATCTTAAATTAATGCTACTTTCATTTATACTGTTTTATGTATCTTAACAGATTAAAGCAAAGAAGTTAAAAATTTGGTGAACTCTAGGATTAATAATCAACTATATTGGCTTCTAGTCCAGTATTATATTTATTTTGTATAAATTTATGAATTTGTGATATTCCTGATCACAATACATCAATGTATCAATATTTCTCGGAGAAAATGATGTATTATATTTCTTTTAATTTTATATTAAGTCAAATCCAGCATTGTACTTTTTTTAAGCTTGTATACTTCATTTTAATTAACAGGAATAATTGGTTATTGATCATTGTGGAATAGTAAACTGTATAAAATTATAATACTTCTAATACTGTGAGCATTTGATGTACTAAATATTAGAGATAGCCAACAACTTCACAAACTAGTAGATAATAGTTTATACTAAATTCTGTGGAGAGCTCTTTAAAATAAAGGGCTTTTTTTTTATTATTTAGGATAAACATGTTATACATTTTCTTTTCATATTCCAAATCCATTTATGCAAAGTGCATTTAGAAATAATCTTCATAAGCACTGTAGTTATAATTATTTCTGGCCACAAAAAGTATATGTATAATATACATTGATGTATTGAATGCATTGTATTGAGATAACTGTAGGAAATCAAATGACTTCAAAAGTGTTGCTATTTATTAGGGACACTGTTAAGTTATCAGAGTTAGGTACCAAAGGTTTAAGAGTCTTTTGGTACACTCATTATTATTGGCTTGGACTTTTTCTCTTCTACCCATATTAATAACATATAATTGAACATTTAGGTATATGAGTTTATGAACTTACTTTATTTCATAGCTCCATCTTTCTCTGTAGGGATTAACTTTTTAAAAATTACAGTCAGTGTTCCTCCCAACATGCATGGTATTTGATATAATTTCCAATAATTGTTTTTAATTGAAAAAATAAGACTTTTTTGTCTAATTATATACAGTTGAAATGGAGGGAAATTCTGTGAATCTTTACAATGATTAACTTTTGGAGGTTTTGAAAGGTCTCCTGTCACTTGTTGAAAATAAATGAAAAATTGCTTAATTTCTCCAAAGATGGAGAGCTTTTACCTGGCAGTTGTCATATTTTCTTAATTGTATTTATTTATAGTCCGTTTCAATCTACACAGAAACTTTTTTATTGCGTGTTTTTTTTATTTTGAGAGAGAGAGAAAACACGAGCAGGAGAGGGTCAGAGAGAGAGGAAGAGAAAGAATTCTAAGCAGGCTCTGTGCTGTCAGCATAGAGCCTGACACATGGCTCAGTCTCATGAAACGAATTTCTCACGATTTCTCATGATATCAAGACTCGGACACTTACCTCACTGAGCCACCCAGGCACCCTAGTCCGCAAAGAAACTTAAAAAAAAATTTTTTTTTAAACATTTATTCATTTTGAGAGACAGAACAGAGCCTGAGTGGGGGAGGGGCAGAGAGAGAGGGAGACACAGAATCTGAAGCAGGCTCCAGGCTCTGAGCTGTCTGCACAGAGCCTGACGTGGGGCTCGAACTCACTACAAGATCATGACCTGAGCCGAAGTTGGACACTCAACTGACTAAGCCACCCAGGAGTCCCTGCAAAGAAAGTTTTTAAAATTGTAAACCAGAGTGACATCAGCAAAATGTTGGAATATGAGGATTCAAGCCCGCTGTCCCCCAGAGAGACACCAACTTAACAGTACATAATTACCTCTGTGACAACTTCGGAAACCAGTTGAGAGGTTATAGCACCATAGGCAAATGGAAGGCCAAACAGAGAGGTTCATTACAGTGGGTAGGAAAGCTCATGGCCCTTAACTGCATACCTCACTCCACTCCTTACACATCTCAGCATGGTGTGATCAGGAGAAAACTGCCAACCTATGGCTTCTCCTTTAGATGGGCAAAAGATAAAATGCGCATATAATATTCTGACTTTTTTGGGGTACTGCCCACCTAGTTTCTGTCTCACCTGATTTTTGGAACACTGACAGGCAGCACATTTGGGCCTGCTAGGCACCAAGGCAAACCTGTTGCTTGCCCAGAGAGGCATAGTACTGCAGACATACACCAGGGGGAGCTTCTGAATAGAAACAAGTAAGTGTCTTCTGCTGGGAAATTATACACACAAGCCCAGAGGAAACACATTGACAGAAGAGGTTTGAGAGGTTTCCAGGCTGATTGGTGAAGTTCTTTCCCTGTAGAAAGCCAGTCCATAAAGACTAAAAGAGTTGACTTTTTCAACAACAACAACAACAACAACAACAAAATAAGGCATACAGAGAAACAGGGAAATATGGCTCGGTTAAAGGAACAAAATTAATCTCCAGATACTAACCATAAAGAAATGGAAGTCAGTGAATTACCTGACAGAAATTCAGAATAACCATCGTAAAGATCTGAATGAACTCAAAGAGAATACAAACAACTAAATGAAATCAAGAAAATGGTATATGAATAAAATGAGAATATCAATGAAGAGGTAGAAACTATAAAGGAGAACAAAACAAAAATTCTAAAGAAATATATGGTAATTCTGAATTGAAAAATTCATAGAAGGGGTCAACAGTAGACTAGATCAAGCAGAAGAAAGAATCCACAAACTCGAAGACAAGTTATTGGCAATTACCAGGTCAGAGGAGCAAAAACATAAAAAGCAAGAAGAGCTTCTAGCAGACTTCTGGCATATCATCCAGCAGACCAAGATATGCATGTCTAGGAAAAGCACATTGGGTTATGCTCCTACACTCACAACACCTTGGATATCAGATGTATGGATTTTTTCCCACATCAGCCAATTCTCTGACAGCCAGATATCGTATGTTGAGTTCAACTCTGACACTAGCCAGAGTTAGTACAGATCCTGTAGTTAAGGGCTCAGTTCCACAAGACTCCCCTGTTGCAGATGCCAGTTGCAAGTAGTGCATTGCCTGGTTATCCACAGATTCTAAGTTGGCTGTAAATGGGAAGTTCCCACAACCTCCTCTTTGGGTTTGATCATTTGTCAAAGTGGTTCACAGAACCTAGGAAAACAGTTTACTTACTATTGCTTATTTATTACAAAGGATATTTTAAAGGATAGCAACGAACAGATTCATGAAAAGAACAGGCACATGAAAAGATTCATAGGGTGAGGTCTGGAAAGGTCCCAAGAGCAGGAGCTTCTGTCCCTATGCAGTTGGGGTGTGTCACCCTCTTAGCATATAGATGTATTCACCAACCTGGAAGCTTCCTAAACTCCATACTTTTAGGATTTTTATGGAGGTTTCATCATGTCAGCATGATTGATTATTAACTCAATTTCTACCACTCTTCCCTCTCCAGAGTATGAGAGGTGAGGCTGAAAGTCTCAAGCTTCTAATTATGATTGTTTTTTTCTGGTATCCAGCCCCTATCCTGCAATCCATTGAGGGTTGCCGCATTTGAATGAAAGAATCACATAGGAAATTTCAGGAGACTTAAAACTCTGTGTCAGATGCTCCTATCACTCAGGAAATTATGAGAATTGTAGGAGCTCTGTGTCAGGAACCAGGAGCAGGGACCAATATATATATTTCTTATTACTTCACAATACATTATTGGAGTCTCAGATGAGGAAAGCAAGGGGCAGAGAGCCAGTTTGAAGAAGTAATGGCCCAAACCTTCCCAAATTTGAAGAAGGAAAGGGACAAATTCATGAAGCTCAGAGAATTACAACTAGGATTTATCTAAAGAGAACTATACCAAGACATGTTATAATTAAGCTGTTAAAAGTTTCAGAGAATCTTTAAAGTAGCAAAACAAAAGCAACTCATCATGTTCAAGGGAGTGCTCATAAGACTCAGTAGATTTCTCAGCAGAAATCTTGCAGGCCAGAAGGGAGTGGGATGATGTATTCAAAGTATTGAAAGAAAAAAAAACCTGCCAGCCACAAATACTATACCCAGCAAAACTTTCCTTTAATAATGAAAGAGAAATTAAGACTTTCCCAGGTAAACAAAAGCTGGTAGAGTTCACCTATGACAAGGCCAAATATCTATCACTCCCCTACTTATTTTCCTAAGTATTATCAGAGTTATCTTAGGAAGACTTCTCTAAAATGCTGGTTTAACTACATTAAATTAAGATAAAAGTGTAGGAAGCAGAGATATTCTTCCTTTTCCTTTTCATATCCACTCATCAGTCATAGAACACCAAATCTTCTACTCTCATAATAATGCATAATGCTATAAAAAACTTTTATATTCTTATAAAAAAAAAAGTCACCTTGGTGCTTAGTTGTACCCCCTCAAAACTAGTATTTTGAAGCCCTAACCCCTAATGTGATAGTATTTGGAGATGGAATCTTTGGGAGATAATTAAGTTTAGATGAGGTCATACTGTAGGGCCATGATGATGGAGTTAATGACCTTATAAGAAGAGACACTAGAAAGCTTTCTTGCTCTTTCTCACTCTTTCTGCCATGGGAGAACACAGTGATAAAGCAGCTGCTTGTGAGTTAGGAAGAGCAGTCTGATGCAAATCTCACCTTGCTGGCACCCTCATCTTAGACTTCTCGCATCCAGAACTGTGATAAATAGATTTCTGTTATTTAAGCCACCCAGTCTGTGGTATTTTGGTATGGTATCTCAGCAGCCTAACAACTTAGTTTCTGTCCACCACTTTTAGTATATAGCAGTTCATCCAGTGACTTCTTAAGAGATACAGATACCTCATTCCTCAGTAATTTTGGTTTGGGATGAAATTGCTGTTTTTGAGTGCATATATTTCAGACACTATACAAAGTGCTTTACATATATTCACTTAGACTTTACTACAGGTGAAAAAATAAGGCTCAGGATATTTATGTAAAATGCCTGAGATTATACTTTATAAGCACAGAGCTGGGATGTTAACTCATTCTTTTAGACCCCCAAATCCTCGCTCTTAATCCCAGTGCTTTTTACTACTTCTCTGTTTTCTTAGTTCTTATTTCTTTTCTCTCCAAGGCTGTTTAGTGTCACATTTTTCATACTGTTACCATACCATTCTCCATATTTTGACCTTAATCTCCTTGACTTGGGTGGGGGATAAAAGGGGAAGATAAGTAACAGTGTCACCAGCTACTGGAAAGATTGAATATTACTACCTAAAGGTGGTAGAGAAAGGCCTACTTCCGTGTACTTCACTCATTGGGGGTAATGACCAACTGGTAAAACTTACCTTACTGTGTTTGTAAAGGCAAATTCATCTTCAGATGATTTAAAATATTAATTCCACACTGTTAGATTTTTTAATATTGGCACTTTTCATTATGAGCAAGTTCAGACATTCTACAGTTTCTCCAAGGGCAAAAATTAAAGGTATGGTACTTGTGGAGTAAGATATGTAATTTATGTGCAATGCTTCTCTCTCATTTCTTTGTGTTTTCTTTATTTAAACATAGAAATTATACATCTAGGAGACATACTGGAGTAGTAATTCTTACACTTTTTAGTCTTTGGATCTCTTTATGCTTGTAGGAAAATATTGACCTTTTGTTTATGTGGATTTTTTCTATCATTTATTGTACTAAAAATTAAGTCAGATCATACTGAACCCACTCATGTTAACATAAAACTCATTATTTTTCCAAGAGGAAAACAAAGATATTTTTTGCAAATCTCCTTAATGTCTAGCTTAATAGAAGATAACTGGATTTTCTTATCTTTTTTCATTCTATTGTGACGTGTTGTTTTGGTTGAAGCATATGAAGAAAATCTGTCTTGTCAAAGACATGTAGTTGGAAAAGGCAGAATTGTCTTCATGGATATTAAATCTATCTTAATAGTGGATATTCCTCTTTGCTACTACACCAGACTGGACCAAGTGACAGTTTCTTAAAGGTGTAGTATTGAAACCATAGTAATGACATTTTCATACTCGGTTACATTAAAATTCATTGATTCATCTTGTGCTCTGATTGTATCTTTTATCCATACATGATTTTGTAATATCATGTATTTTAATTATGCAGATAATCCAAATGTCAACATTTTATACATTACCAGAAATCACTTTTGTTAATCACCAACCATTTATCAGATAAATCTGTTATTAAGAAGTTGTCAAGGTCACAGTGGTAGATATAAATTTTCTAAAATACTTACTTTTGCTTGAAAGCTTAAATCTCTCGTTGGCAACAAATACTGTTATTTGTTTCCCTTACAGCTACAAGCTTACTTTGTTCATTTTTTTATTAAGTGTCTGCAATGTACACAAGTCTAAAAAGTCATAATTTACCGTTTGCTTTTTCAGTTAAAATGGTGTTCCTTAGGGGGAAAAAAGTGACTAGATCAGTTCTTAACTATGTTTTTCCCCATCCAACCGTTGTACTTTGATACGTAGAAAAACTGCTTCATATATATTCTCATTTTGTCACGCAGAAAATTAAAAAGACAGACACTTACAGGTCAAATTTAATAAAATTAATAATTTGTATTTTATTTTTTATTTATGCTTATTTTTATTTACTTATTTTCATTGTGGTTTAGTGAAATAGACCTTTTTAAAACAAAATTGTGTGTGGGAGTGAAAAATACAATGATACTAGTGCAGTTTGGTGCTACTGCCTTGATTCGTGCTAAAGCACCAGCTGTTATACCCACCATTGCTTTCGTATCATCAGTGCAAATGTCAATACACTAAAAATGGCAAGTAATATCTTAGTGTTACTATAAAAATAATTGTGACCTCATTTTAACCCCACTTAGGGGAATCACTTAACTAGGGAATCTGTTCTCCTTCAGTATTCACCAGCTTATTTTGTCGTATCAAGTAGCTCAGGGGTGGAGATACCTAACATTCAAAGGTTGGTTCTGTTAATATATCTAGAGTGACTGGAGGAAATTGGAATGCCCCGGTCATTCAGGAAGAGATATAATATAGCAGGTATAGTATATTCTTCCTCTTTTCTATCATCTGAGCTAGATGTTTCTCTGTCCTCTGAATCATTTATGCTTTGTGTCCAGATATCTTTTTTAGGAAGATAGTTTAAGGGATTTGTGAAACTTAGCTTATAAATTGGTAGCATATCTCTTTTCTACCTTTGACTCACTGCTTTTAAAAAGGAGTTAATGGGGCTATTTTGACTTACCCAACCTAATTTTCTACTGCTTCACATACATGTCTCCAACAAAGGATCTTAGCACTACAAATTCATTAGCCAAAAGGTTGTTTACTCTTATCAGCCTTTGAGAAATAGACTCCTGCATTTATAGTCTATCAGACTGTCTTTGTTGTGTCCTAAGTCAACAGTTACTTTATTATGTACATAGTTCCTTATCAGAAATCCATGTGCTACTGTGATTAAAATTTCTACCAGAATGAGCGATTAATCTTAAGCATCAGTTGTCTCTTGACTACTATCCAGTACCAAAGGACTGTAGGAATTCAGAAACATTCATCACTCTTCATGCTAGTATAATGGAGTTTATGAGGTATCTTCATGTCACATTAGGCCAATTAGACTTAGGCCATAGAAACCATTCTTTTAAATATTCTTTTTTAAAAATTTTTTAATGTTTATCTTAGAGGGAGAGGCAGAGTATGGGCAGGGGAGGGGCAGAGAGAGAGTCACAGAATCCGAAGCAGGCTTCAGGCTCTGAGCTATCAGCACAGAGCCCGACGTGAGGCTCGAACCCAAGAACCCTAAGATCATGACCTGAGCTGAAGTCAGATGCTCAACTGACTGAGCCACCCAGGCGCTCCCTATAGATGCCATTCTTAATACACGTTTCCCTGTGAGTGCAGCTTCTTGGGAAAAAGGCTTAACAAATTCACAGCAGGTGCCCTCCATTGATGTCCTTGAGAACAATGCAGTGACCTCAACACTAGTTCTCTGATCAGACTTTCACACTTGGCAAGGAGGAAGGAAAGGAGACCAAAGTTCCAGACCTCAGGAGAGAGGCTCTCATTTACCCAAATTACAAGGTTGTAGTGGCTGTAGTATAAATTGTTTGATTTGCTTTTTTTTTTTTAAGATTACAAATTATTAAAGCCTTTGAATTTTTGTATGTTATGATATATTTAGATAGTAATTTTTATGGAATAAGTACTAAAATAATACAGGTCTCTAGGTATTGTTATGTACATAGTACTCCTCGTACATGATTTTTCAGCTGACAGAATGCGCTGTAGTCCTTCTCTTACAGGAGAGGAACTGATATACTCTTCAAGGCAAGTTTTATAATAATATTTCTTTTGGCTGTGATATAATGTTTTTGAGAGCCTTTGTTTTCTGGCCTCAAAACCTGGCTTATGAGCCTTCAATTGTACTACCGCATTTATATTTCACTTTTATTCTAAAAGAGGTAGTGTGTGTTTGGAGGACCCACTAATGTTAAAACTCTGTTGTAGATAACAACTTGCATAGTGAGTCACCAGCATGATTCTTTATCAGTTCTTTACTAAAAGGGATCATTTGTTTAGGAAAAAATGTGCTCCGTATTTGCATGGCACTTTATCATATTTACGAGACGTTTTTATTTTTACAATTTTCTCATTTGATTTCTCTGGAAGATGAGATGCTTTTATCCTTTATTTATAAGGTTATGTAACTTGTCATCCACTCTGTTGGATAAAGCTGAGCCCATCTGATTTCTGATCTAATGCTTTTTAACAGTATCATGTTTAGGACAGTGATAAGCCTCTGTTTTAGGACTTCCCCAATCATAGCAATCCAAGAATAAAGTTTTTAATTACCCCTTCTGCTTTATCTTCATGATTATGTCCTAGTTTTAAGCATCCAGTTAACAGGACTGTAAGACATTAGAAGATACCAACTGCTAAGACTTCGGGCTAACATCCTGACGACTGCTATATTTCTGAAATTTCTTGCCCCACATGATGCTTACTCATTTCAGGGTACCCCCAGCTAACTCATCCAATAATGTGCTACACTTGGTATAAAGGGAGATTTCAGTTTGGCCTACTAATCACAATGTCAGGTCCTTACCTCACAAGGATCCTGCTGTGCCCTCAGTTAATGTGTAACATTAAGAAGTAATCTATTAACTTTTGAAAAAACTGGTTACTTTTTTTTGTTCATTTATTCATCTACCACACATTTAGTGTGTAATGTTGAGAATGTGCTCTAAACATTTTTATTTACAAAGAGCTTGCAGAAGAGATGATTTATATTAACAGTAATGATAACGGATATTTATAAAGAAAGGGAAACTATGTACCAGGCGTCATTCTAAGTACTTTATATCTTATACTTGTTAACTGCTATGGATTCCTTTTTGTTTTTCCCTAGAAAATATACACTAAACATGCTTACGTTTATTGCCTCTTTGTTTAAGCAGCACAAGAACATATGGAAAAACTTGTGGTATTATTAAAGAGTAGAATATACATCCTACCAGCAGTTTACATGTATGTGTGCTACCTGGCAGCAGTGAGGATAGTGTGATGGCGCATAGTGCTTTCTAAAGAATGAGGATAAAAGATTGACCATGTGAGCAGATGACTAGTGTGTGTTTTCAGAGATGTACTTAGAGAGAGACTGATTATTTTTACTGTTAGCTTTTCCCTTATATAACTGCTCTTCCCTTCCTTTTCTCTACTCCCCATTAAGAATTATAATTTATTTAAAGTTAGAAGATTTTATTGATTTTTCCATAAACTAAGAACAAGAGTGTATTTTATAAATTCCTATCTTAGATTTAAAGATATATTATTAAAAAATCTTATACTTTTTAGGTAACTGAATGTGAGATATTTCTGTCACTTCTGGTGAAATTTCTGGATGCAGATAAACCACAGTGGCTACGAGCTGTTGCAGTAGAATCTATACACAGACTCTGTGTGCAGCCTCAGCTATTAAGGTAGAACCTCAGCAGTATTTAGTTAAATAGGTTAATGTTTGTGCTAGTAGGAAGACTTTTAAGTTTTCCCAAACGTTAGTGATTTCTAAACAAAGAAAATTGTGTATTGTATGTATATAGAGGGGTAGGGGTGTGAGTGTGGAAAACAACTGAGAAGTGGGCAAAAAACATGGGTAGTAATTGCCATCAGTTCAAATTACTGGTTAATACAGCCAAGAAAAATTTTTTTGGAACATTGACCTCAGTCTCAACCTTTGTACTAACTTAGTAAAATAACTCAGGTGTGATGAAGTTTTGAGTATAGCATTCAGACTGACAAATCAAAATTACTTGCTATTAAAAAATGTTAATATATTCAAATATTTTCCCTAGAAACATTTTATTAAACATTTTATTTTATTTAAAAATTATTTTACAGGTCATTTTGTCAGTCCTATGATATGAAACAGCATTCTACCAAGGTTTTTCGTGATATTGTAAATGCCCTGGGATCTTTTATCCAGTCATTGTTTCTTGTCCCTCCTACTGGAAATCCTGCTACAACAAACCAAGCTGGTAAAGGCTAATTCATATTTTGTTTTTTATATTCTGCCACGATTTACAATATGCACTATTCTGAGAGGGTATTTCATGGAAATTTTGTGAATAGAGAAATTTGAATTACCTAAATGTGTTGATAGTAAAGACTTTCACTTAAAGAATATTCAATCTCGGGGCACCTGGGTGGCTCAGCTGGTTAAGTGCCCAACTTTGGCTCAGGTCATGATCTCATGGTTTGTGGGTTTGAGCCCTGCATTGGGCTGTGTGCTGACAGTTGAGAGCCTGGAACCTGCTTGGGATTCTGTGTCTCTCTCTAACCCTCTCCCACTCATGCTCTGTCTCTCTCAAAAATAAAATAAACATAAGAAAAAGTTTAAAAAAAAGGAATATTCAGTCTTATTGAGGCAATTGTGTTTCTTTTCTTTTTTTTTTTTAAGCTTATTCATTTATTTTGGGGGGTGGGGGATAGAGAGAGTCAGAATCAGGCTGTGCATCATCAGCACAGAACCCGGCATGGGGCTTAAAGTCATGAACCAGAGATCACACCCGGAGCCAAAACCAAGAGTCGGATGCTTAACCAACTGAGCCACGCACGCACCGTATTTCTTTCTTTCTTTTTTTTTAATGTTTATTTATTTATTATGAGAGAGAGAGAGAGAGCATGTGCATCAACAGGGGAGGGGCAGAGAGGGAGAGAGAGAATCCTAGGCATGCTCCATGCTGTCAACCCAGAGCCCAACTTGGGGTTCGATTCCACAAACCGTGAGATCATTACTTGAGCCGAAATCAAGAGTTGGACACTTAACTGGCTGAGCCATTCAGGAGCCCTGTGTTTAGTTCTTTCCAGAATATGTTTCTTTCTCTGGTATACTTTCAGTTTCTCTAATCACATAAGAATAAGACTTTAGATGTTTATCTTCATTTTAAAAGAGTCTTCATTTTGTGCCTCTCTTTAAAAAGAGTCTGGGTGCACCTGGGTGGCTCAGTCGGTTAAGTGGCCGACTTGGGCTCAGGTCATGATCTCGCGGTCCGTGAGTTCAAGCCCCGCGTCAGGCTCTGTGCTGACAGCTCAGCCTGGAGCCTGTTTCAGATTCTGTGTCTCCCTTCTCTGACCCTCCCCTGTTCATGCTCTGTCTCTCCCTGTCTCAAAAATAAATAAAACGTTTAAAAAAAAAAAAATTAAAAATAAATAAATAAATAAATAAATAAATAAATAAATAAATAGTCTGGTTCACCATCTTAGGAGGTCTGTTAGTCTTTCTTTTAACGAAATGGGTGAACTTGATTTAAGCTTGTTTGGAAATCAGTATACAACTTCTAGTTTCTCTTTGCCTTCTTTATCTTCTACTTTTTACTATCTGATTAATGGTTCTTTTAATTCATTATTTTCACCTATGGTGAAAAGTGGTCTAACAGAAAGTATATTGTAAAGTTTGTCAATAGTTTTACTAATTAGTACTTTTTTTTTTATAAAAAGGGAAATGGTGGGGTATCTGGGTGCTCAGGCAGTTAAGTGTCTGACTCTTGATTTCAGCTCAGGTCATGAGAGCCTGTGTTGAGCTCCATGCTGGGTGTGGAGCCGGCTTAAGATTCTCTCTCTTTCTCCCTCTGCCCTTATTCCCTGCTCGTGCTCTCTCTCTCTAAAAAATAAAAAAGGAAATGGTGTTCTGGGAAGACAGAGAGACTCTGTAATAGCCATAATAGGATTGATAAACTTCATTTATTTGTGCAGTATCCATTCCTGTAGAACAAATTAAAAAAAAATTTTTTTAGAACAGGAGTTGGGGAGAGTGGCAGAGAGAGAGAGAGAGAGAGAGAGAGAGAGAGAGAGAGAGATTGAATCTTAAGTAGGCTCCAGACTCAGCATGGAGCCTGATTCCAGGTTCGATCCCATGACCCTGGGATCATGACTGAACCAAAATCAAGAGTTGGATGCTCAACTAACTGAGCCACCCAGGTGCCCCTAGAACAAATTTTTTTTTTTTAATTGAACAGATATTTTAATATCATTGATTTGTAATTAAGTAGTAAATTGGTATCTTTGTTTTCTTCTCCTTATCTAATAGGAAATAATAACTCAGGGGGCCCTGTCTCAACACCAGCTAACTCAGGAATGTTGGGGATTGGTGGAGGTGTTACTTTGCTACCAGCATTTGAATATAGAGGAACTTGGATACCTATTCTGACTATAACAGTACAAGGCAGTGCAAAAGCCACCTAGTAAGTAGTAGTAGCCTTATTTTATGATTGTTGTTGGGGATATTTTATCATAAAATGTTTCTCTCTGCATTATATTTTGAATTTAAGCCTACTAATACAGTTTAGAACTAATTTTTTTGGCCATATTTTGAGATTTTTACTAAGGATTGGATTTTGTTTGTTTTCTTTTGTCTATTTGTAGACCTGTTAATAGCATTATAAAACAAAATGTGATTTTTCTACCTGAGGACCGAGTCATCTGTTTTATATGGCTTTTTGATTTAAGTATGTGACTTGATTTCAGACCCTTTGGACTTAGGTCTTCTAATACTGACTTTACCAGCAGCAAATTCTTTAATTTTAAAAATCTCAGTTTCTTCACCTATAAAATGGGAGTAGTGATATATTTACCTTTCAGGATTCTCTAGGTAATAAAAGTTATTTTAACTGTTTAGCTAATTCCATTGTTAGGGTTTAACATACAGTACTTTTAGTTTAATTAATTTGAAGTGTTTAATGGATACCATATATGTTATTTGTATTATCATTAGTTATTTCAGTTTAACAAATATATAGTCGGCAGTGTATTGTTTATTTTTCTTAAGTCGAAGTGAACTGCTATGCTCCAGAGATAAAGCAGTTAACACCACATAGGTTTAATGCTGCAGCTGTTGTGAAGCAGTTAATTCATACATTTTTGAATGCTTAGTATGTATAATTAAAATACTATTCCGATGACAGTAAATCAAAACTTAAGATTTGAAGCAGAGTCTCTGACTAGTTTGTTGGTTTGTTTGGTTATTTATTTATTTATTCATTCATTAAAATTTGAGCATAGGGGCACCTGGGTGGCTCAGCCAGTTAAGCGTCCGACTTTAGCTCAGTTCATGATCTCATGGTTTGTGAGTTCAAACCCGGTGTCAGGCTCTGTGCTGACAGCTCAGAGCCTGGAGCTTGCTTCAGCTTTTGTCTCTCTCTCTCTCTCTCCCTCCCCTGCTCACACTGTCTCTCTCTCTCTCTCTCTCTCTCTCTCTCTCTCAAGAATAAATAAACATTTTAAAAAAATGTGAGTATAGTACACGTTACATTAGTTTCAGGTGTACAATATAATACAGTGATTTGACAAGTTTATGCATTATGTTGTGTTCATCACAAGTGTAGCTGCCATCTGACTCCTTACATCACTGTGACAATATCATTGACTCTATTCTTTATGCTTTGCCTTTTATTCTTGTCACTTATTCATTCCGTGACTAGAAGAACTGGAAGCCTGTGTCTCCCACACCCCTTTACTCATTTGCCCAACCTCCTTTTCTCTGACTAGTTTAAATGATAAATTTATATGGTGTGTCAGTCTACATTGTATGATCATGATATTTTGCTGTGCAGCTTTATTTTGCCTAAAAGTGTAAAAGCATGGAGTCATAGAGGACTGAAATATTTAACTAAAATTCATTGTTATTTTTAGTCATTTAAAAGATAATGTTACCTAGTCTCATATAAGCTTTTGCTTGCTATAAAGGCTAGTGGTGCAAGTATACTAGAGAATCAAATTTAAAAGAATCATATTTCTAGCACTGAAGGAGACAGTAATCTGATTCATTCACTTCCCCACCTCATTTTATAAGTTGAAAAAACCCCAACATCGAACTAAATTGCTGCCCTTATGGAACTTATGTATTAGTGAGTGAGATAGTCAATAAAGGCTCAAATAAACATGTAATATCACCTTGCCAGTGGTTAATTCTTTGAAGAAAAGACAAGTTAAGGGGATAGAGAGTGACCAAGGTGAAGATGGGGACAGAAATGATCTCTGAGGATAGAAGATTGAACAGATACATAACTAAAGGGAGAGAGTGAGTGCTTGAGGAAGAAAAATCAAAACAAATGACAAAAGAGTAATTACTTGGCAAAGTTGTAAGAATTGCTTTTTCATTAATAAAATGGAAGTCAGAAACCAATGGTCTAATTTTTCTTTCTTTTCTTTTTTTCTTTCTTTCTTTCTTTCTTTCTTTCTTTCTTTCTTTCTTTCTTTCTTTCTTTCTTTCTTTCTTTCCTTATCTCAAGAGGCAGCATAAGTAGGGGAGAGGCAGAGAAAAAGGGGAGAGAGAGAATCCCAAGCAGGCTCTATGGTGCCAGCGCAGAGCCTGATGCCGGGCTCGAGCCCACAAAGCCGTGAGATCATGATCTGAGCTGAAACCAAGAGTTGGCCGCTTATCCAACCAAGCCACCCAGGGGCCCCTGAAACCAATTGTTTAATTTATTCTTTTTGTTTTAAAAGAACAGCAAATAGTTTTTTTTAAGTTTATTTATTGAGAGAGAGAGAGAAAAAATCCCAAGCAGGCTCTGCACTGTCAGAGTGGAGGCTGACGCAGGGCTCAAACCCATGAACCATGAGATCATGACCTGACCTCAGATGCTCCACCAGCTGAGCCACCAAGGAGCCCCAGGGCCAATTGTTTGTTGATAATTTAGTCCTTGTCAGTTAAGAGAGTTGATTTTAACTAGTTCTGCTACTAAATACTGTCATTTCGAGTATAGCACATTATTTCACTTGAAGACAGAGCTAGGACTAAATCTCTAAAGGAACATGTAAATAGGTTTTTTTAGTGCTATAAACACTGAGATTACTCACCTCTGAAATCAAAAATAGCTAAAAAAATATTGGGTGCTCTTTACATGAATTAGCATGTTGTCATTGAAGCTTCCCTGTTGAATTGGCATCTTTTATTCATTCATTTGTTTTGAGATTCAGTATAAAGTTATTTTTACTATTTTCTTTGAAGGTAAAAATGGAAATCTTGATTGTGTATTCTGTTCATGTATTGACTTTTTTAAGTATGTAATCGTTTGAAAACTTAAGTGATGTACAGACAGAAGTAGTTTTGTTTTTTTAAATTTTTTTAATGTTTATTTATTTTTGAGAGAGAGAGAGACAGAGCATGAGCAGGGGAGGGGCAGAGAGAGAGGGGGACACAGAATCTGAAGCAGGCTCCAGGCTCTGAGCTATCAGCACAGAGCCTGATGTGGGGCTCGAACTCACGAACCATGAGATTGTGACCTGAGCTGAAGTCGGACGCTTAACTGACTGAGCCACCCAGGTGCCCTCAGAAGTAGTTTTGACCTAAGTATTGTTGACATATTCTTTCAGATTAAATACACTGTGGTTTCTTTCAAAGTTGGGCTTGTGACAGTTTTGCAAGTTTACCTAAATTTAAAAATACTTAAATAAACGAGTTACATTTTATCTAAAACTGGAATTTATGTAGTGATTCTAATAAAGTAGCCCTGAAATATTGAGGTAAGAAAGTGTAGGCCATGTTATAGGCTGTGGTATAAATAAACATAAATCACCTTTTTTCTCCTAACTATTCTGGCACTTAAAGTCTTTACCGTAGAATTTGGGGATTGGAGTTTTGGATATTTAGGATTATATTATCTGTTTTAGATGCATTTTCACAGTAGATCATTTGTTCTTTGAAAGTAGAGATTTGTCTGAAAAAAACAATTAGTGCTGATAGGCTTAATGTGTGGCTTTATACAGTTGAATCCAGAAAATTTACCCTTGCTGTTTGAGCTTAGATCTCTTGATCAAGAATGTATTTATATTTTTATTGAATACCTAAATTTTAAAATACTCAGAGCCGGCAAATGCTAGGGCCTAAATTGATAGACTTTAGAATCAGACTTGGGTTAAGAACTGCTGATTGGTAGCGGTGTCACCATAGTCCTTGGTTTCATCATCTGTGTCTTTTAGGGGTTTTGTGTGGAGTTTAAACAAGACAAAATGCACCAAAAAAATACCTTAAAGTCCCGGGCCAAGAGTAATTGCACAACAAATGATAGCTATTTACTTTGAGTTTTGCATTTATTTATAAATTACCTACCTCCAGTCTTGATTATGATTCAGGGACTTTTAGGATTTGAAGTAGGAAATCTCTTTTATTAACTTTAATTTTTTTAAATAATTTTTTCAAGTTTATTTATTTATTTTGAGAGAAACAGAGAGACCACAAGCCAGGGAGGGGCGGGGGGAGGGGAGGGAGGGAGAGAGAGGGACAGAGAGAGGGAGAGAATATGAGAATCCCAAGCAGGCTCTGTAAAGTCAGCGCAGAGCTCGATGTGGGGCTCGAACTCATCAAACCATGAGATCATGACCTGAGCCAAAATCAGGAGTCAGATGCTTAACTGACTGAGCCACCCAGGCACCCCTTTTATTAACTTTTTTTATTGTAATCTTTAGTGATTTCAATTGTATAGATGTAATTCACAAACCTAAAATTTAGTCTTAGTGTATAATTTATGGTTTCATTGTATTCAAAAGCTATATACAACAGTAACTACCATTTAATTCCAGAACTTTTTCATCACCCCAGAAAGAAACCCCTTACCCATTATCAGTCATTGCTCAGTCTCCCTTTCCCCACCCCCTAGCAACCATGAATCTACCTTGCGTCTCTACTGATTTGCCTATTCTGGATATTTCATATAAAAGTAATCGTACAATAAATATTCTTTTGTTCAGGCTTTCACTTAGCATGTTTTGAAGGTTCATCCATGTTGTAGGATATATCACTATTTCACTTCTTTTTGTGGGTAAATAATTCTGATTTATGGATGTACTGCATTTTGTTTATCCATCATTTGATGGGCATTTGGGTTGTTTCCACTTTTTGGCTTTTAGAGATAATGCTGCTGTAAGCATTTGTGTGTAACTTTTTTGCTTAGACATATGTTTTCATTTTTCTTGGATATATACCTAGGAGTAGAATTGCTGGGTCATGTAGTTGTGGATGTTTAACTTTTGAAGAACTGCCAAACTATTTTCCCAAGAGACTGTACCATTTTACATTCCCACCAACAGTATATGAGGGTTCAGATTTCTCTACATTCTGAGCAATGCTTATTACTATCTTTTGATTATTGTCATAGTCTTTTGATCATAGCCATCCTAGTGGATATTAAATGTTATCTTACCATATTTCAACTTGCATTTCTCTAAAAACTGATGACTTTGAGTTTCTTATTCATGTGTTTATTGGCCATTTATATATCATCTTGGGAGAAATGTCTTTTCAGATCCTTTGCTCCTTTTTATTTATTTTTTATTATTATTTAGCTATAAGTGTTATATATTCTTTAGTCCCCTATTAGATATATGATTTGCTATTCTGTGGATTGCCTTTCATTTTCTTAACAGTATCCTTTGAAGGACAATATTTTTTAATTTTGATGAATTCAATTTATTTTTTCTTCTGTTGCTTGTGCTTTTGGCATCATATCTAACAAATCAGTACTTAATGTGAGGTTGTGGAGATTTTTGCCCAGGTTTTCAACTAAGAGTTTTTAGTTTTAGCCCTTACATTTAGGTCGTTCATACATTTTGAGTTAATTTTTGTATATGGTGCAAGGTAGATCCACCATCATTCATTTACATATGAATATCCAGTTTTTCCAGTACCACCAGTTCTTTTTCCATTGATTTATCTTGACAGATTTCTGTTTTAAGGAACTTAAAACCATAACTCTTTATTTGCCATGATTTAAGACAAAAGATTTATCTTCCCTTTTGAAAGCTTTGTTTTAACTATGGGGTAGAAACTGCTCTAAAATATGACTTTGACATACTGAAGCTCTGAGTATTATTCTTACTCTGTTGACATATTGTATCTGAGATGATAGCTAAGCTGGATATCTCACAGTAATACTTTCTCGGTGTGAAAGTATCTTCCCGTTTAAAGGATTGATTTGATAGCACCTTACTTTGAAAGCACCTTAGTCAGATTTGAGTGGTTTTATAATCCATTTAGTCTTACACTATTTTGCATGTCTTTATTTTTCTAGTGCCAACATTTAATGAAAATATTGGCACATCTTGTGGGGAGAGGCAAAAAAGTAAGTTATTAAACTAATTAGTTATGGAAGTGGTCAGACCTTAATTTTTCTAATCAGTTTCTTAGAATACTGAGAAGGGAGCCCTCCTCTGAACAACACAAACTCAGTAATGTCCATTCACTTTTGCAGTTTGTTGCTCTTAATTTCTGTAGACTGCAAATTATGGAAGTCCTTTCATGTATTTTCATTATTGTGGCTTTTAATTAGTGTTCTGATTTTCTCATAATTTCAGCCTAGAGATGTTGGACAAAGTTGAGCCCCCAACTATACCAGAAGGTTATGCTATGTCTGTGGCATTCCACTGTTTGCTAGACCTTGTACGTGGAATCACTAGTATGATTGAAGGAGAGTTAGGAGAGGTGGAAACAGAATGTCAGACTACCACTGAAGCAGCTTCTTCACCAACACAGTCATCAGAACGGCAAGAATCACCGTCAACGTCAGACCAAATGGATAAGGAAATAGGTATATGTGATGTATTTTTAACTTTTATTTTGAAATAATTTGAAATTTACAGAAAAGTTGCACAGATACTAGAGTTCCCATATGTCCTTCACCCTGATTTCCCAGTTGTTAACAGTACCATATTTGTGTAATTGTATTTATATTTGTCACTATACTTTTTACCTTTTTAACTATTAGAGAATAAGTTGCAGACATGATGCCCAATTTCCCCTTAATACTTCAGTGTTTTCTAAAAAATAAGGACAGTTTCCTATATAACTATAGTACAGTCCCATCATAAATTTAGCATTAGCCCAGTATTATCTAATTTGAGACCTCATTCAAATTTTGCCAGTTGCCCCAATGATGTCTTTTTTTCTATTTCTTTTCCTTTTTCTTTTCCTTTTCCTTTTCCTTTTCGTTTGTGTTTTTGTTTTTGTTTTCTTTTTTTAGAGAGAGAGACAGACAGTGTGAGCCAGAGTGGGGCAGATAGAGGGAGAGAAAGAGATAATCCCAAGCAGGCTCTGCACTGTCAGCGTAGAGCCTCATGCGGGACTTGAACTCATGAACCATGAGATTATGACCCGAGCCAAAACCAAGAGTCAGAGGCTTAATCAGTTGAGCCCCCCAGGTGCCTCCCAATGAGGTCTTTTATGTTCTGGGATTACCTGTTGAATTTAGTTTCATGTTGCTATACTGTCCTTTAATCTAGAACATGTCCTTAGTTTTTTCTTGTTTTATATGACCTTGACCCTTTTGAAGGGTAGCTCAGTCAGTTTGGGTTTGTCTTTTGCTTCCTCATAATTAGATTCAATTTATTCATTTTTACCATAGAAATGTTGCTGCATTATACTTAGGGTATCAACATGTCAGGAGCATACAGTGTCAGCATGTCTCATTATTGGTAATGTTACCATTTGGTTAATATGTCTGGCTGGTTTCTTCAATGTAAGAATAATTATGAACTTTTTGTGGAGAAATATTTTGAGACTAATCTAAAATATAAAAGAGAGCTTTTCCTTCTCTCCCATTTATTTTTTTAAGATTTATTTATATTATTTTTTATATATTGGACATTATTCTTTTTCTGCCACCTCCCCCCTTCCTGCTATTCTTGCCCTGATGTTTTAATGGCAAATACAGTCCTAAAATTACAGAATGTTTTTTTCACTTCAAGCCTTACTACTACTTTTACAGTGATGATGGTTATCAGTTGCTTTGATTTTTTTTTCCCCCAGAATGGCAGAATGGAATTTTATTTTATTGAAGGGTTGCAATCTATGATTATCATTATTTGGTTTAACACTCAGATTGTTCCTGACATTGCCAGTGGGACCCCTTTCAAACTGGTCACTATGTCCTTTTGTCATTTTCTGACCTCTACCTTACTATCTGACACAACAAAATGTTCTAAACTCATCTTTGATTTTTCTTGCCAAGCCCAGGATTCAGTTATTTATCTAAGGAGCCCTAGCTTCTTTTAGTTTAGAATAGTATTTGGAAACTAACACATGGGCACTAGTGTGCTTTTTACTACTTGAAAAAGAAATGCACGCATACACATGCACACACAAGCATACATCTCTCTACATTTTAAAAATGCCTGTCTAAAAATGTCTGTGTAAATGAGGTTTCTCCAGTTCTGGTTTAATACCACAAGGTTTATTTTCAACTTTCCATGTTTGTAATTACCTTCTCCAACAGTGAAAACTTGGTCCCAGTTTATTCAGTGGATTCGCTTTATTTACTTGATTCCCAATGTGTGTGTGTGTGTGTGTGTGTCACCAATCTCCTGGCTGAACCAGCTGATCACTCTTAGCTGATCACAGAGGCTGAAAGATTGTCCCAATGAAGGGGAAGGGAAAAGGACCTGACATTACACACACACACACACACCAGTCAGTTAACTTTTTGAATTCTGAAACTCTGGTGTGGTTTTTAAGTTTTCATTGATTCAAATATATTTTAAATATTATAGATTTTAGTATTATAATTGAGTTGTTGATGGAATATATAATGTATCATCATATGACTAGGGAGGTTTTAGAATAGCATTTTGTCAAATACTATGTTATCATGAAGTATTGTGTGTTTTTGTCATTTAAGTCAGTAGAGCTGTTTGGGAAGAAATGGTGAATGCCTGCTGGTGTGGTTTACTTGCTGCTCTCTCTCTCCTTCTTGATGCCAGGTATTAAGTCTTTATAATTTTTATATTGCATGTGACAGTTAATAAGAAACAAACATTAAAATTGTTACTTCAATTTGTCTTAAGATTTATTTCTTAATATTAGTTTTTGGACATTATTCTTTTTCTGCCACCTCCCCCCTTCCTCCTATTCTTGCCCTGCTCCCCACCAGAGTAGTTGTCATAATGTTTTAACGGAAAATCCAGTCCTAAAATTACAGAATTTTTTTTTCACTTCAAGCCTTACTACTACTTTTACAGTGATGATGATTATCAGTAACTTTGATTTGTTTTCCAGAATGGCAGATTTTACTGATTTTAAAATGCTTGATATTTTAAGTTAACCATTTTCTTCACCATTTTCTTCAATAATGAAATATGTATTATATATTGCTTTCACCCAATTCAGATTTTCAGATATTATGTTGATTAGTTAAAGTTCCTTAAGTATATTTTGCTGTTATTTGTCTATAGATTTTCTTAAAACTCCACTGAATACCTAATTGCACATCATGTTTGCAGTATAATTAAACATAATCATATTAAATACAATACTTTATCTTTTCAGCACAGATGAAGCTGCCACTGAGAATATTTTAAAAGCTGAACTGACTATGGCTGCTCTTTGTGGAAGACTGGGCCTTGTAACTTCAAGAGACGCCTTTATAACTGCAATATGCAAAGGTTCCCTGCCCCCCCATTATGCTCTTACTGTGCTGAATACCACCACCGCAGCCACACTTTCCAACAAATGTAAGACTTCAGCTTACTCGGAGTTTTTTTTCATCTAGTGATGTGACATTATGTAGAGAAAATATTATAGAAATTCCTAGTTCAAGCCTACCTGTTTTACTCTCTGACTATGACCTCTGCGAGAAGTCTGCAGACTTCTCTGGGTCTGCGACCCAGAGCTTAAATTTTTTCCATCTCTTTAAAACAATGGGGGTGCAGGGAGTATAATACCAATTTTCAACAGTAATAGTGAGGATAAAAGAAAATAAATCTCCAGGGTGCCTGGGTGGCTCAGATGGTTAAACATCAAATTTCGGCTCATGTTGTGATCTCATGGCTTGTGAGTTCGAGCTCAGCATCGGGATCTGAGCTGACAGCTCAGAGCCTGGGGCCGGTTTTGGATTCAGTGTCTCCATCTCTCTCTGCCCCTTCCCCACTCATGCTTTGACTGTCTGTCTCTCTCAAAAATAAATAAACATTAAAAAAATTTTTTAAAAGAAAATAAATCTGGAAGTCTGTTGTAAACTATATCATACTGTTGAAATGGTGGTTTGGGGTGCCTGGCTGGCTCAGTCAGTGAAACGTGCAACTCTTGATCTTGAGGTCATGAGTTTGAGCCCCACATTGGGTCTAGAGATTACTTAAAATAAATAAATAAACTTAAAAAAAATAAAAAAAAGTAGTGGTGTTTTTTTGTTTGTTTTTGTTTTTATTTTTTTCAACGAACTAGTAGAACAGTAATGCTGCTTTTAACGTTCAGATATTTTTTTTCTTGTTCAATACTTTGAAAACACTCAAGTTTGTTACATGTAATAAAAATATATTTCAAGATGGTATTTAGTTTTCAGACTGAAGATGTGAGATTTGACATCTAACTTTAACTATAAAAGTTTACTGGGAATATATGTTAAAATACTCAATGTGTCCTAATTCTATTTTGCTTGTGAAAAAGTATACCTAAGTTTTATAATTTTAAAAAGTTATCTAGAAAATTACTTAAAATTTGCTTAAATTATATTGGTTTTTATACCTCCTGAATTTCAAAAATGTTTGCATATAGATAGGTAACTGCGTAAGTGTCATAGTTGAACTTAGTTGAATCAGATTAATGTTTTAAAATACAACATTACTTTGAATAATGTGAAAAGTATATCTTAATTATTTAAGCTTTCCTTTGTGTTCTAGCATATTCCATTCAGGGCCAAAGTGTTATGATGATAAGTCCATCAAGTGAATCTCACCAGCAAGTTGTGGCAGTTGGTCAACCTCTGGCAGTCCAGCCTCAAGGAACAGTAATGGTGAAGGACTTTTCTTACCTTAGTTACCAATTAACTACCCAGCAAAATTATTATACCTTTCTTTTTTTATTTTTTAAATCCAAGTGAGTTAACATGTAGTGTAATAATGGTTTCAAGAATAGAATTTAGTGATTTATCACTTACATATAACACCTAGTGCTCATCCCAACAAGAGCCCTCCTTAATGCCCATCACCCCTTTAGTCCATTCCCCCCATCCAACACCTCTCCAGCAACCCTCAGTTTGTTCTATACTTAAGAGTCTCTTATGGTTTGCCTTCATCTCTATTTTTATCTTATTTTTCATTCCCTACCCCTATATTTTTCTTTTTTGTTTCTTAAATTCTACATGAGTGAAATCATATGGTATTTGTCTTTCTCTGTCTGACTTATTTCACTTAGTACAGTATACTCTTGTTCTATCCATGTTGTTGCAAATGGCAAGATTTCATTCTTTTTTGATTGCTGGGTAATATTCATTGTATGTATATACCACATCTTTAAAAAAAATTTTTTTTTAATGTTTATTTATTTTTGAGAGAGATAGAGAGACCGAGTGCAAGCAGGGGAGGGGCAGAGAGAGAGGGAGACACAGAATCCGAAGCAGGCTCCAGGCTCTGAGCTGTTGAGAGAGGCTCGAACTCACAAACTGAGAGATCATTACCTGAGCTGAAATCGGATGCTTAACCGACTGAGCCACTCATGTGCCCCTATATATACCACGTCTTCTTTATCCATTCATCAGTTAATGGACATTTGAGCCCTTTCCATACTTTGACTATTGTTGATAGTGTTGTGGTAAACATTGGGGTGCATGTGCCCCTTCAAATCAGCATTTTTGTATCCTTTGGATAAATAGCTAGTATGCAATTGTTGGATTGTATGGTAGCTCTATTTTTAATTTTTTTGAGAAATCTCCGTACTGTTTTCCAGAGTGGCTGCACCAGTTTGCATTCCCACCAGAAGTGCAAAAGTGTTCCCTTTTCTCCTCAACCTTGCCAACACCTGTTGTTCATTTTAGCCATTCTGACAGATGTGAGGTGGTATCTCGTTATGGTTTTGATTTGTATTTCTTTGATGATGAGTGATGTTGAACATTGTTTCATGTGTCTGTAAGCCATCTGGATGTCTTCCTTGGAAAAGTGTCTGTTCATGTCTTCTGCCCATTTCTTCACCGGATTATTGGTGTTTTGGATTTTTAGTTTGATAAGTTCTTTATAGATTTTGGATACTAACCCTTTATCTGATATGTCATTTGGAAATATCTTCTCCCATTCCATTGGTTGCCTTTTAGATTTGTTGACTGTTTCCTTCGCTGTGCAGACTTTTTATCTTGATGAGGTCCCAACAGATCTTTTTTGATTTTGTTTCCCTTGCTTCCAGTGACATGTCTAGTAAGGAATTGCTGTGGCCGAGGTCAAAGAGGTTGTTGCCTGTTTTCTCCTCTAGGATTTTTATGGTTTCCTGTCTTAAATTCAGGTCTTTCATCCGTTTGAGTTTATTTTTGTGTATGGTGTAAGAAAGCAGTCCAGATTCATTCTTCTGGATGTCACTGATCAGTTTTCCCTATACCATTTGCTGAGGAGACTTTTTTTTCCATTGCATTTTCTTTCTTGCTTTGTCAAAGATTACATGGCCATACATCTGTGGGTCCATTTCTGGATTCTCTATTCTGTTCCAATGGTGTATGTGTATGTGTCTGTTTTCGTGTACCATACTCTCTTGATGACTACAGCTTTTTAATACATCTTGAAGTTCGGGATTGTGATGCCTCCAGCTTTGGTTTTCTTTTTCAAGATTGCTTTGGCTATTTGGGGTCTTTTGCTTCCATACAAATTTTAGGATTGTTTGTTCTAGCTCTGTGAAGAATGCTGGTGTTATTTTGGTAGGGATTGCATTAAATGTGTAGATTGCTATGGGTATTATTAACATTTTAACAGTATTTGTTCTTCTGACCCATGAGCATGATGTTTTCCATTTCTTTGTCTCTTCTCAGTTTCTTTCATAAGCTTTCTATAGTTTTCAGCATACAGATCTTTTACCTCTTTGGTTAGGGTTATTCTTGGGTATTTTATGATTTTTGGTGCAGTTGTAAATGAGATCGATACCTTGATATTCTGCTGTTTCATTATTGGTGTATAGAAATGCAGCCAATTTCTGTATGTAGATTTTATATCCTGTGACTTTATGAATTCATGTATCAGTTCTAGCATTTTTTTGGTGGAGTCTTTCAGGTTTTCCACATAGAGTATCATGTTGTCTGTGAAGAGTGATAGTTTGACTTCTTCCTTGCCGATTTGTATGCCTTTGTTTCTTTTTGTTGTCTGATTGCTGAGGCTAGGATTTTTAGTACTATGTTGAACAATAGTGGTGAGAATGGACATCCCTATTATGTGTCTGACCTTTGGGGGGAGGCTCTCAGATTTTCCACATTGAGGATGATATTAGCTGTGGGTCTTTTGCATATGGCCTTTATGATGTTGAGGTGTGTTCCTTCTATCTCTACTTTCTTGAGGGTTTTTATCACGAAAGAATGCAGTATTTTGTCAAATGTTTTTCCTGCATCTATTGACAGGATCATGTTGTTCTTATCCTTTCTTTTATTAATATGATGTGTCACGTTGAATGATTTGTGGATATTGAACCACCGCTGCATCCCAGGAATAAATCCCACTTGATTATGGTGAATAATTCTTTTAATGTATTGTTGGATTCAGGTTGCTAGTATCTTGTTGAGAGTTTTCACATCCATGTTCATCAGGGAAATTGTTCTATAATTCTCCTTTTTAGTAGGGTCTTTGTCTGGTTTTGGAATCAGGTAATGTTGGCCTCATAGAATGAGTTTGGAAACTTTCTGTCCATCGTATTTTCGGGAACAGCTTGAAACGAATAGGTATTAACTCTTCTTTGAATGTTTGGTAGAATTCCCGTGGACATCCATCCAGCCCTGGACTCTTGTTTGTTGGCAGATTTTTGATGACTGATTGAATTTCTTTATTGGTTATGGGACAGTTCAAATTTAGTATTTCTTCCTATTCCAGTTTCGGTAGTTTATATGTTTCTAGGACTTTATACATTTCCTCCAGATTGCCCAATTTGTTGGCATTCAGTTGCTCAAAATATTCTCTAATCATTGTTTGTATTTCTGCAGTATTGATTGTGATCTCTCTGTTTTCATTAGTGATTTTATTTATTTGGGTACTTTCCTTTTTCTTTTTGGTAAGTCTGATTATTTTTATTAATTCTTTCAAAGAACCAGCTTCTGGTTTTGTTGATCTGTTCCCTTTTTTTGTTTGTTTGTTTGTTTGTTTGTTTTAATTTCAGTATTGATTTCTGTTCTGATTTTCATTATTTCCCTTCTCCTGGTTTTGGGCTTTATTTTCTGTTCTTTTTCCAGCTCCTTTAGATGTAAGGTTAATTTGTATATTTGAGACATTTCTTCCTTATTTAAGAAGGGCTGGATTGCTATATACTACCCTCTTATGACGGCCTTTGCTACTTCCCAAAGGCTTTGGACTGTCGTGTTTTCATTTTCATTGGCTTCCATGTACTTTTTTAAATTTCCTCTTTAATTTCTTGGTTAACCCATTCTTTCTTTAGTAGGATGTTCTTTAATCTCCAAGTATTTGTGATCTTCCCAAATATTTTCTTGTGGTTGACTTCAAGTTTCATAGCTTTGTGATCTGAAAATCTGCATGGGATGAGATAGGTCTTTTTGTATTTGTCGAGGGCTGATTTGTGTCCCATTATGTGATCTACTCTGGAGAATGTTCCATGTGCACTTCAGAAGAATGTGTACTCTGCTGCTTTAGGATGAAATGTTCTGAATATATCTGTTAAGTCTATCTGGTCCAGCATGTCATTGTTTCCTTGTTGATTTTCTGCTTAGATGATGTGTCCATTGCTAGAGTGGGGTGTTAAATTCCCCTACTATTACTGTATTATTATTAATGACTTTCTGTATGTTTGTGATGAATTGATTCATGTGTTTGGGTGCTTTCAAGTTGGCATCAATATTTACAATTGTTCGATCTTCTTGGTGAATAGACTCCTTAATTATGATATAATGCCCTTCTTCATCTTTTGTTACAGTTTTTGTTTTAAAATCTAGTTTGTCTGATATAAGAATGGCTCCTCTGGCCTTCTTTTGATGTCCATTAGCATGATAAATAGTTCTCCATCCCCTTACTTTCAATCTGCAGGTGCCTTTAGGTATAAAATGAGTCTCTTGTAGTAAGCATATAGATCAGGTCTTGTTTTTTTATCCATTATGATACCTATGTCTTTTGATTGGAAGATTTAGTCTACTTACATTTAGAGTGGTTATTGAAAGATATGAATTTTGTGCCTCTGTGTTACCTGTAGAGTGGTGTTTCTGGTGACATTTTCCAGTCCTTTCTAGTCTTTGTTACTTTTGGTCTCTTTTGTTTTATTTTTTTTCTCCAAAGAGTCCCCCTTAAAATTTCTTGCAGGGCTAGTTTAGTGGTCATGAATTCCTTTAGTTTTTGTTTGTCTGGGCCACTCTGTCTCTCTTTCTATTCTGAATTACAGCCTTGCTGGATAATTCTTGGCTGCATATTTTTCCAATTTAGCACGTTGCATATTTCCTGCCACTCCTTTCTGGCCTGCCAAGTTTCTTTGGACAGATTTGCCATGAACGTGATCTGTCTTTTCTTGTAGGTTAAAGACTTTTTTTTCACTTTCTGCTTTCATGATCATCTCCTTGTCTGTGTATTTTGTGAATTTGACTACAATATGCCTTGGTGATGGTTAGTTTTTGTTCAGTCCAGTGGGAGTTCTCTGTGCTTCTTGTATTTTGATGTCTGTGTTCTTCCCCAGATTAGGAAAGTTTTTAGTTATAATTTGCTCACATAAACCTTCTGCCCCTCTTCTCTCTCTTCATCTTCTGGGATTCCTATGATATGAATATTATTCCTCCTTAATAAATCTTTCAGTTCTCTTAAGTCTTGTATGGTGATCTTTCGCCTTTGTTTCCCTCTTTTTTTTGCTTCATTATTTTCCATAATTTTATCTTCTGAATTACGGATTCACTGCTCTGCTTCATCCATCTTTGCCGTCATATCATCCATTTGAGATTGTATCTCGGTTATAGCATTTTTAATTTCATCCTAACAGGATTTTAGCTCTTTTATTTCTGCAGAAAGAGATTTCCTGGTGTCTTCTATTCTGTTTTCAACCCCAGCTAGTATTCTTATAATCATGGTTTTAAATTCTAGTTCAGACCGTCTTACTTATATCTGTGTTGATTAAATCCTGGCCATCATTTCTTCCTCTTCTTTCTTTTGGGGTGAATTTCTCATCATGTCATTTTGAAGGAAGAAAAAAGTTAATAATAAAGTAATATTAAAATAAAACAAAATCAAATAAAGGAAGCCAGATCTTAGGTGTATTTCAGTCTTCTTGTGGAGAGAGGTTTGATAGAAAAAAGAGGGGAAAAAAAGTAAAATTTTTTAAATTAAATTAAAATTTTAAATTAATTAAAAAATGTTTAATAATAGAATAAAATAGGATAAAAATTGCTCTTTATGTATCCAAGAAAGAGAAAGAAAAGAAAGAAAAAAGAAAACAGCATAAGCAAAAACAGAAGCAAAGAAAACAAACCAACAAACAAGCAAACAGAACGAAACCCGAATAAAGTTAAATCCAGTTTCCCCTAGAACTGAAACTTTTTTTTAAATTTTTTTAATGTTTATTCATTTTTGAGACAGAGAGAGACAGAGCATGAACGGGGGAGGGTCAGAGAGAGGGAGACACAGAATCTGAAGCAGGCTCCAGGCTCTGAGCTGTCAGCACAGAGCCCGACGCGGGGCTTGAACTCACGGACCGCGAGATCATGACCTGAGCCGAAGTCGGACGCCCAACCGACTGAGCCACCCAGGCGCCCCTAGAACTGAAACTTTGACGCACTCTATGGTCAGTAGACTAAGCACGTGGAGAGGATTTGTGCTGGTCTTCTGGGGGATGTCTCTGGAGGATGCAGGTGGGCAGGGCTTGGTGTATCAGCTGTATTCTTCACTTGGTGGTGCTGCTTAGCTCAGTGGGGTCAATCCTGGTCTGCGAATGCATGGGCGAGGGGTGAAAATAGCTTAACCCAGCTCTCTAGTCTCTGGATTAGGAATTTCGTGCCCTCACAGATGCGTGATCAAGTACCCCTCCTTTGTATCAGGCTTCTGTCTGCTCCTTGCCTTTACCCTGTCTGTGTCCAAGCTGTCTGCCTGCCAGGTAATGCCTCCCTCCACAGTTTTTTTTTTTTTTAATTTTTTTTTTTTTCAACGTTTTTTATTTATTTTTGGGACAGAGAGAGACAGAGCATGAACGGGGGAGGGGCAGAGAGAGAGGGAGACACAGAATCGGAAACAGGCTCCAGGCTCCGAGCCATCAGCCCAGAGCCTGACGCGGGGCTCGAACTCACGGACCGCGAGATCGTGACCTGGCTGAAGTCGGACGCTTAACCGACTGCGCCACCCAGGCGCCCCTACAGTTTTATCTCAGATGGGGCTGTGTTTCAAAACCCCATACTTCATAGACACCTTCATCTTTGACCTGCACTGATTCTCTGGGGGAGGGTTTCGCTGAGCAATCACCAGATGCTGGCTTTCCCCAGAAAATATTTGTGCGATCATGCAGTGGCAGTGGCTCAGAGTTTTTGGTAAATCATACCCCAGCCAGTTTTGCTGCACTCTGGTGCCTTTGTTCTACTATCAGTAAACGTGACAGCTCTCCAGGGTCCGCTGGGACTTTTGCCGATGGGGAGGACAGATAGCCTCTATCAAACGCACTCCAGACAGGAGAACCGCTTCTCTCCATGTTGCACATGGATCCCTCAGTCCACATTGCCTGCTCCTGGGGATTTGCCCTACTTCCTCACTGGAGCATCGTCAGGCACTGATCTCTGAACCTTCAGACATTGCGCTCCATTGTTTATAGAACCCTGGTGGTATTGAAACCCTCTCCCCTCTCTCCATTAATGGTTTTGGAGAACAGATGTTTTGTCCAGTTCCCTGTGAGTGTTCTCACTCTTTCCTTCTCTTTCTCTCCAGCTTCTGTCGGGGTGGGGAGTGCTTTTCTTGAGCAATCCTGATGCTCTGCACTCTCCCCCTTTCTCTGCCCTCTCTCTGTGAAAATGGCACCCTACTCTGCAGCTCCACGGTTTTTCTCTCCCCTATTTCACCCCTCTGCATGACATTCCTGCCAAGTTCTCTGGCTCATATTATGCAAATTGTTGCATTTATCATGAGATCAATTTCTTATTCAATTTCTGTTCAAAATGTCTTGATGCTGATCTAGCTGTGTTTCAGGGACAAGACAAGCTCAGGGTCCCTATACTACTCTGCCTTGTTAACTCTGTCCCCTGTACCTTTCTTTTTGTTTGTCAGATTTTGTTGTTATAGTTATTTATTTTACTTGGATGATTGATACCTTTAGAAGACAACTGACATTATCATAATAATGATGGTAACACAATTTTTAAGCAAATTAATTTGTTCTATACAAACCATCCACACCTATTTTCTTAATATATTTGTTTTTTTATTTAAAAAAATATTTGAATATGATAATCCTGCTTTACAAGGATGCATAACAATTCTTACAAATATATATTTATTTAAATATAGCTCACTTCCAAAAATATCCAGTGTATGAGGACTTTACTTAACTTGGCACACTGCCATGGAGCTGTTCTTGGAACATCATGGCAACTTGTCTTGGCGACCCTACAGGTATGTTGTAGGCTCTGAGTCAAAGATCAGTGTTCTTTTTATATCTAGGTGCTACCAATTAAATTAAGCAATGCCTGTTGGTAGTTTGGGGAAGCCTAAAGAATAGACAGTAAGTTTGAAGAAGGAAAAGTTGGAAAAGAAAAAAGATGTGGCTTCTCTTAATGGCCTAAGTTCTGCCTATGCTTGGTGTTTTAAGTATTTTATATGAATAGCAGTTACCGATTTAAATTTAATTATTGGAAACCTACTTCTGATTTTAATTTTAGTTATTAAGAGTTACTAATGACTTTTAATTTTAGTTATTAGGGTTTTTACAATTTTACAAATTTAGTTATTTTTTTTCTTTAATTTCACAGCATCTTGTATGGATTCTGGGATTAAAGCCTAGTAGTGGTGGTGCCTTGAAACCTGGGAGAGCTGTAGAAGGACCCAGTACAGTAAGCTGTAGTTAGTCTTACTGAATTTGTGCTTCTCAATATGTTCATATGTTACATTTAATTGTACTCTTCTTTTAGGTTCTCACAACAGCAGTGATGACAGATTTACCAGTGATTTCCAATATACTTTCAAGATTGTTTGAAAGCTCACAGTAAGAATCAGTTTTTGACTCTTAAATATAGAGAACAAACAGAGAGTTGCTAGAGGGGTTGTGGGGGGGGGGGGGTGGTCTAAATGGGTAAGGGGCATTAAGGAATCTACTCCTGAAATCATTGTTGCACCATATGCTAACTAACTTGGATATAAGTTAAACAATAAATAAATTTTTTAAAAAAAGAATCAGTTTTTGAAATTGAAATAAATATTATTAGCTGTATATTTTAGATCAGAATGTCATACTTCTTCATTTTCATTATAGGTATCTTGATGATGTATCATTGCATCATTTAATAAATGCACTTTGCTCCTTATCCCTAGAAGCAATGGATATGGCCTATGGAAATAATAAGGTGTGATATTCTGTCTTTCTGTTTTAAATATGGTACATTATTGAGTTAAATAAGATGTACACTCATAGTGATCTTAGTATTTTAGTAGTGGGACTAATACTTTCTTCCAGTCTGTGTTGAGCTTTGCCATTTAGGTTGAAGAGGGAGTGAAGAGGACATGACGTGGTTTGTGATATGTCTAATGTATTGTAAATTTAAATTGTGTCCATTTCTGTTGTGTACTGAATATTTTAAGAAACATTTTTTAAAAGAATATATGTAATACCACATTTATAAATGAATTCCATAGAATGTCACAATAATATTTGTAATTTCAATTTATGATTGGGACAATACAAGGTTTAAGTCAAGCAATATATATATATATATATATATGTCTCAGTTTCTCTTGCCTTCATTGGGATGGAAATAAGGAGCTAATCATTTCTTAGTAAAGGTAATGATTCTCCCTACCTTGAAAATTAAATTTTTCCTTTACTTATTGACTGAATGAATAGAATATAGTACTTTTGAATATTGGCATTCAAGAGCATTTCTTTCTGTAATCAAAATATCATTTTCTATTATACTTGGACAGCACAAGAATATATGGATTTGTTTATATTTTAGAAATTATGTAAAATGCCTTCTATGTTTTAAAATAAATATGGTGTAACCATTTACAAGTAAGTGAAGATACCTAGTACATGATTAAAAAGCAGAGAATGCAGCTTTGTAACTTGTTTAACATGTATCTGTAAGATCCAAAATTATGTTGTCTGCTTAGTCTTCAATTATAATTCTTTGTATTGTGGCTTGTCATCTGTAGGACTCATTTAAAGATTAACCAGTGAGGTCTTATTAAGGAGAAGTTTCATATACTATAGCATATAGTTAGAGTATTACATAAACATGTAGGTGTTTGAAAATATGTTTTATACTTTACTCCAAATTAAGGCATGGGTAATATAAAATACAGTAAAGTAGTAAATTTCTTGATATCCTTAATAATCCTGCATCTTTAAGGTTAACTCAACGCACAAATATATTTTTAATAGAGTACTTTAATGAAATATGAGCAAGTTTCTGTGGTAATGTCTTGAGAATTTACGTATTAACTCAGTAACCATGGTATGTGTACTGCATACATGATAGTGCTAAGAAATATAAAGGATATTTAAGATTTTTACTTTCTAACAGCATGTGAACTACTGGCTCATGGTTAAGTGGTAGTTTAAGTGGTATAAGAGTCTAAATAAATAGTTATAGATACTAAGTGATGTGAGACATATTCTGTGAATCTTTAGTGTCCTATTATAGAAGATGTTTCTAAGTGCATATTTCTACTAAAAGAATTAAGATTAATTAACATGAATTGGTTTGTTATTGGAGGTGGATATTGAAGGAATGGTATAATTTACATAAGAAAGAGCAAGTTCATGGAAATCAAAAGAAAAATGTTACAAGAAGTCAAGATCAATGAGAATTGAGAAAAAATAGGGATTTGATGTTTATAATTATGCTGGAAGAATACAATTTCAAGAGAGTGATTGGAGCAGATATATTTCAGGGAGGCTTAGAAGGAACAAATGTTGAAAAAATGGATGCGTTGGAATGGAGATTATGTTCCTGAGAATGGATTCTCGTTTCTCTCTTTTAGGATTTAATATTATAAAGTGAAGTGATGAATGTGGAATGGAAATAAAAATTTGTAAAAATATAAACTATAAAAATTTTAGACAAATATGGTCAGGCTGACCTTTGCTGCATGTATTAATGTTGTAATGTTATAAAAATATTAAAAAATGTTTAAATGGAGGCAAAGAACAATTCATTATTCAGTTGTGCTTTTTATAAAAATTATTATAAATATGCAGATGTTAAAATTAGAAACTTTTATATTTTTCTTAATTATTAAAAAAAACTTTGACAATGTCAGCTCTTCTGAGTGAGTTAAACATTCTAGGGATTAAAGATATATATATTGGGGTGCCTGGGTGGCTCAGTCAGTTGAGCATCTGACTTCGGCTCAGGTCATGATCACACAGTTCGGGAGTTCTAACCCTGCATTGGGATCTGCGCTGACAGCTCAGAGCCTGGCGCCTGCTTCAGATTCTGGGTCTCTCTCTGTCTCTCTGCTTCTCCCCTGCTCATGATCGCTATCTCTCTCTCTCTCTGTCTCTCTCTCTCTCTCAAAAATAAATAAACATTAAAAAAATTTAAAAAAATTAAAACGAAAGATATATATATCAGTGTTCTTTAGTGTGGATTTAAAGTCATCTCATTTTTGGTCCTCATTTCAGGAATTTTTGCTAATGTGTTGAGAAGTAGCTTATGATGAAGCTTGCAAATTCTTCCCTGAAAGAAGGTGTGGTGGATGATACTTGTGCAGACATATTACCAAACTCAGTATAACAATGACAAAAATATTCTTCATAGTTTACTGTATGCCAGGCACTTAAATGTTTAATTTAATAATTTAAAACAACTCTGTGAGGTTTGGCGGTAGTTTCCCCTTTTTACAGATGAAATATGAAAATAGAGAGTTTAAGTAATCTGCCTGGGATCACATATTTAGTAATTGTTAGAACTTGGATTTGAACCCACATAGGTCTCATTCTAGAGCTTTATTCTTAACCACTTCACTAGTGGCTGTAACTTTTGTGGGCATCAAAGTCTGCTGTGGAGTTTTTTAAAAATGCAAATGCCGGGAATACATTCTAGGCTTTCTGAATAAGAATCTTTGGTTATGAGGTGTGGGCATTTGTACATTTAAAAAAAAATTTTTTTTTTGATGTTTATTTATTTTTGAGAGGGAGAAGGAGAGATAGAGTGTGAGCAGGGGAGGGGCAGAGAGAGAGGGAGACACAGAATCCGAAGCAGGCTCCAGGCTCTGAGCTTGTACATTTTTTTAAATGCCACACAACTCCTGTGTTCATCCTGGTTAGAATTAGCAGAAGAATGAGGTGGCTGGCTGGCTCTGTTGGTAGAGCATCTGACTCCTGATCCCAGGGTTGTGAGTTCAAGCCCCATGTTGGGGCTAAGAAGGAGGAGGAGGAGGAGAAAATCATACTAGGCAACATTTATGAGGACTTATTATCTGCCAGATACTTTCTAACATGTGGTTGTCTCTGTATATTTTTACCCCATCGTATAGATTTAAAAAATTTTAGTGAGGGGCGCCTGGGTGGCCCAGTCGGTTGGGCGTCTGACTTGGCTCAGGTCACGATCTCATGTTCTGTGAGTTCGAGCCCTGCTTCGGGCTCTGTGCTGACAGCTCGGAGCTTGGAGCCTGCTTGGAATTCTGCATCTCCCTCTCTCTGCCCCTCCCCTGCCCATGCTCTGTCTCTCTTGCTTTTATTTTATTTTATTTTATTTATTTATTTTTTTTAAATTTTTTTTTTCAACGTTTTTTATTTTTATTTTTGGGACAGAGAGAGACAGAGCATGAACGGGGGAGGGGCAGAGAGAGAGGGAGACACAGAATCGGAAACAGGCTCCAGGCTCCGAGCCATCAGCCCAGAGCCTGACGCGGGGCTCGAACTCACGGACCGCGTGATCGTGACCTGGCTGAAGTCGGACGCTTAACCGACTGCGCCACCCAGGCGCCCCTGTCTCTCTTGCTTTTAAATAAACATTAAAAAAAATTTTAAAAATTTTAGTGAAAGTAGTAACTTATTCAAGTTACATAGCTATTAAGTGGTAGAGTTGAAATGAGGTCCTAGTCAATTAAAACTTCACAAATGTCAGTCTTAACCACTGTATCATACTGTTTCTACAATGGTACATTCTTCTACCACACAAATTTTTAGGGTGCCTGTAACATTAGTACATGCAGCAAAGGTCAGCCTGGCCAAATTTGTCTTAAAACAATACTGATTCCTTTTCTGGTTGGTGAAATGCTAGCAACTGAGGAGAGGGGTTTGTCACCTGTCTCTGGTATTTTTTCTGTTATTTCCTAAGCTCACAGTTCCAATATCTGCCTCATTCCTGATTCTATACTTCTTTCCCCTGGTCTCTGTTGTTTCTTTTCGGATTTTTTCATACTTCCTGACATTCACACATAAAACCTGGACATTTGAAGACAACACTAGTAAGAATGTATATCAATCAGCCTAGGCTGTAAGTCTGAGATCAAGATGCCAGCATGGTGGTCCTCAAGTGAGGACTCTTTTCCTGCTTTGAAAGATAGCAGTCTTCTCACTGCATGGTGGTCCTCAAGTGAGGACTCTTTTCCTGCTTTGAAAGATAGCAGTCTTCTCACTGGGTCTTCACATGGTGGGAAGGAGTGCTCAAGAGCACGCCAGGAAGCTCTCTGGTGTCTCTTCTTTTAAGACACTAATCCTATCTTACCAGAGTTTCACCTTATTACCTCACTTAACCTTAATTACCCCCGTATAGACCCTGGTCTCCAGAGACCATCACCTCGGGGGTAGGGTTCAACATAGATATTTTTTAAGGGGACACAGTTTAGTCTATAACAGAATGCATCTTTCCTTCTGGTCAGAAGAGTAGCCACTCTATGTCTGGAATAATTTTGAATTTTTCACTTTTTTCTCATGAAAGCATTCTCTTCCTAACCAAATTTTATAATTAGAATCTATCCTGGATACTTGAGGGTGGGTTTCAGAAAGGCTTGTCTCATGATAACTAAGGTTCTGTTATGATTATTGCTAATTTATACTAATTATATATTAATTATAGTCATGCTTTTCAGAGTATCGTCAGTTTTATTTATAGTTGAGGTACTAAAAATTTCTTACAATATCAAAATGCAATATGTTTTCTCTCTAGGAACCATCTCTTTTTGCTGTTGCCAAATTGTTAGAAACTGGTCTAGTTAACATGCACCGAATAGAAATTCTTTGGAGACCTCTAACTGGCCATCTACTTGAGGTAACTTCTTTTTTCTTAAATGCTGTATTTACTTTTGTTAAGAATAAAGACAGACACATTGAACTACGGATTCTGGATGATCATGTGAACAATCAACATTAACTTTTTCCCCCTTGTCTTTATGTCTGTGTATTTCATTAGGGACTAAAGTTTTGCAATGATTGCCTTGGGGAAGGAATAGGTTGGTGTTTTGGACTGATAATGGGTGACACATCAGTGAAATCTCTGAAGTCTCCTCTAGCTGTTAGCTTGGGTCCTCTTTCTTTTGTTACAGAGTCTCTTGATCCACCTCAGTTTCAGCTAGTTCTGAAACTTTAAGGCATTTGGGGCTGAGAGTTCATTATAAACACTGTTCCTTTATAACCTTTCCTGTGATTCTGAGATAGCTCTTCTCTAAAGGGAAAAAGCCTGTGTGGCATCACTAATTGTAGATAGTGCCAGGGAATTTCATCTGGATTTGTATACTCTTGTGTTCAAGTTGGAGTGACTGGTAATAATTAGCTGATTCTCAGTAATGGTTGCTTCTGTTGGTATGCGTGTGTATGTTAACTTTAGGTTTAGTTTCCACGATCATTTTGTATTATTTTAGTAAGCTAGGAAAGGTATTACTCTTCATAAGAGAAACAAATGAGCTTGAACTTTTCTTTATTTTTTTCCCCCATTTTGTTGGGATTACTTTTATGAATTATTATAGAGGAAAAATGCAGATTTTCTTGTCCTAGACATTCTCATCAAATGGCACAAAAATAAGTTTTTAAAATCTTAGCATAGTATTTGATTATGAGGGTTGGCCTGATTAAGAACCTTAGTATCAGCTTGCTGCTTTTGTTTACTCTGATGATATAATTTACTTTTTTGAAATCCTTTTTTTTCTGTGACTTGTTTAGTTTCATCTTTTATTTTCTGTCTCTTTATTGCTTCCTTTGCCCCTTATACAGAAGGTAAGCTTACTTCCATTTTAGATACAATTTTTTATTCAGCCCTTATTGGTGAACATTTCATATAATTTTTAAAATGTGAAAGAATACAAAATGTTATATTTAAATTTTTCTTTTCTCAGTTGATGTGTGATATGTAGCTTAAGTGTACAAATTAAATATTTAATTTTTGTTCAATGTTTTGTCTTCAGGTGTGCCAGCATCCAAACTCTCGAATGAGAGAATGGGGAGCAGAAGCTTTAACTTCACTTATTAAAGCAGGATTAACATTTAGTCATGATCCTCCACTTTCACAAAACCAGGTAAAAAAAAAAAAGTTACCTTGTTTTAAAAAAATTTTTAATGTAAAATCATCCTCTCCTATATGTAGTCTTTTTCTTAATTTATCAAATCGATGATATTCTGAGAATGGGTGTTGTTTAATATTTTATATGTAGGCCATGGATATCATACAGAAGACTGGTATGTCTGGATTTTTAGGATTATCTTTATTAAAAATCATGAAAACCTTCTTGTGAATGACACAGAATTAAAGCTTCTAAATTACTTAGAATTGGGCTCCCATTGTGGAAGTTTCCCTGTTCATGCGTTGCTAAGACTTTATTTTGAGGCACTACTTTATTAGCCTCCTTGCTTTGGTCCCTAACTATTCCTAATTTTTTTCTCTAATTATCCTTACATGGGGAGAAAAGCAAGTGGTAGAAGAGACAAGTACAATAAAATAAGTTTTTATTTTTAAATAATTTAAAAAGTTCCTTTGTACTTCCCCAATTTATTTTTGTCTTGAGTCCTTTGTCCTGACTCATATAATCATTTATAGATCTCTTATACGGTTTTTTAAAAGTCCACTGAAGTTCTTTTGTTTGAAGATTGAGTAGGAATGAAGATGGTGATTGTATTCTATAAATTTACTCAATACATAGTTACTGAGTACATACAAGATGCTACCTAGTGATTTAGCTCTTGGAATAGAATGATGAGCAAGACAGAAAAGATATATGTTCTTATAGAGCTTAAATTTTAGTGACTTCATATTTTTTTCCTGTTACAGTTTAAGTTTTTTGAAAAGAAAACCCTTATCCAAATCCTATTCACTGTAATACCTGACACATAGGTGAGAGCTTAAATGTTTTTTCAATCAGTGAACCAAATAAATGAATCCTTGAAGAGAAAACAGGTAAAAATGATGCAAGTGCTTTCAGGTCTTGAAAGGACTAGAAAAGAATGCTGTCTTTACTCCAGTGGATTCTAATCGTTTGACGCTGTCTTTGTTAATGGGTACCATACTTACTCACTTTTTAGTAGTATTAAGAATTTTAAATTTAAATGTATGTGATATAGGGGCATTCACTTTTGAATGTCCCCTCTCTGTAAAGACAGCTTTCCTACTATTCTTCCTTTCTAATTGTATATTCTAATAAACTTTTGCCTGCTGCTCAAAATATTTTGCCTGCTGCTCAAAATAAACAAAACGTGATGTATATTAACAGAGTAAATTATGAAAGATAGTTTTAGAAATTGGGGATTATTTCCTCTCTCCAGATATAGCTAGATGTATATAGACACATTTCCTTTATTGAGATTAATTTCTATACGGGTCTTTAATTAGTGTCCTTTAATGCATAGTCACTCCATTTAATCTGAAATTTAACATGTTAAAGATAGGTTTTTATTTCTCTTATTTTTAAAAAAAGGTGACATATAAATCTCTTAATTACTTCAGAGAAATCAGTGTTTGTTTTAGTAGGAAAGTTTTTATTTACTCTTACAGTCTGAGTGGAGGTGAATTTAAATTTAAAAAGTAACAATAAAGCTTCTCTTTCTAATTAGTTTCCTGCCCTCTTTTCAGAGACTACAGTTGCTTTTATTGAACCCATTGAAAGAAATGTCCAGTATTAACCATCCAGATATCCGACTTAAGCAATTAGAATGTGTGTTACAGATTCTTCAGAGTCAGGGAGACAGTCTTGGGCCTGGATGGCCATTAGTGCTTGGAGTCATGGGAGCAATCAGAAATGATCAAGGGTAAGTTTTTAAAACTAACATCCAGAAAGTAATAGAGGTAAAGAATGAATTCATCCTAAAATGTTGCAGAAGTGGTAATTTTTTATGTATGCCCTTCTTGTTTAAGTCTAAGATCTAGAATCATTTTTTCTTAATCCTACCTCCAGTTGGTTGGAGTGAATCATTAGGGCTCACCTTTGTTTTGGAAGGATGGAAAAATTGCTGTTTATTTGACATTTGTACAAGAATACAAAGTTCATAATTAATATAAATGCACCAAGCTAAAAAATTTTGTAACACATCCAAAGATTGGGGTTTATATTATTAAAATAAATATTTGATAAAATATAAATTAACACTTAGGACTTCTCTGCATATATTGGGAAATCTAAGAATTTGCTTTTAAGTGACTTTTAAAATTTTATTGTTCATTTATTCTGTGCCTAGTATATTCTAAATACTATGCTTGCTAGTTTCTATGATTACACAGTTGGGTAGCTCTTGCTCTAAAACTAGAATCTTATGGAAAAGGAACAAGGTCTGTGTTAGGATCCTAATAAGAATAGTCTGTTATGCTCCAAAGAATACGATTCCAGTGGGAAGAGCCTGTGTCCCTGGAGTGGGGCTGAGCCAAAATTATGAGGGACCTTACATGCTTTTATAAACTATGTATTTGGATTTGTCCTCAGTACATTTGAGAGACATTTAGGAGTTTTAAGCAAAGGAACATTGTGATGTGCATTTGAGCTCTATCACTTTAACAGTACCCTGGAGGGGTGGGGGGAAATGAGAGAGCCTGTAGTGCTCTCTAGAGATAGAAAGGAGGAGATGATGGGGCGCCTGGGTGGCTCAGTCAGTTAAGCATCTAACTTCGGCTCAGGTCATGATCTCCCAGTTTGTGAGTTCTAGCCCCGCATTGGACTCTATGCTGACAGCTCAGAGCCTGGAGCCTGCTTTGGATTCTGTGTCTCCCAGTCTGTCTGCCTCTCCCATGCTCATGCTCTGTCTCTCTCTGTCTCTCAATAATAAATAAATGTTAAAAAAAAAAAAAAAAAAAAGACAGGAGGAGATGGATTTGAGCTACTTAGCAGATTCACTATAGAGGTGAAGGGTGAAATAGGAAATAGAATAAGGAATGACTCCCACATTTCTGACTTAGGCAGCTTAATGAATGGTGGTGGTATTAACTAAGTAGTAAATACTGAAGGAAGAGCAAAATGGACTTGTTTAGTTTAAAGTGAAACATTGCAGTGGAAAGGTCTATTAGATGTGTGGATATATTTGTCTCATTCTGCAGCAGAACTCATGCCATCTTACATGATGACTAGTTGAGGAGTTTTGTATGGTTGAAATGCTTGAGACTATCTATTATGGAAGATTGATCTTTCTTATTTATTTGTAGTAGTAAATTTCCTTAAATTCTACAAAATACTGGGATGATTAAAGTGGAAGGAAGCCAGCAATAGCTTAAATCAAGCTAAAATTTCTTCTCCTAATTTACAGTGCAGTTATAAAATAGGATGTTGTTGTAAGATATTATTTAGTACATGTAAAACAGGAAGTACATGACATAGCAAACAGTAAGTGTTAGCTATTATAATTCACTTTTGTTATTATTTTTCCCCACTGCCATTTCTCTCTAAAGTCAAATGCTTCTTTAAAAAAAAAAATGTTTATTTATTTTTGAGAGAGAGAGAGAGAGAGAGAGAAAGAGAGACCACAAGCAGGGAAGGGGCAGAGAGAGAGGGCCAGAGGATCTGAAGTGGGCTCTGCACTGATAGCATAAAGTCCAATGAGGAACTTGAACTCAATGAACCATGAAATCGTAACCTGAGCCAAAGTCAGTCACTCAAGGAACAAGCCACACAGGTGCCCCTAAAGTCAAATACTTTTTATTCTCTTCATTTGAAATTCAAAGTATACTATTTTCTTATGCAGACTAGATGGATTATTTTAAATGAGATATACATAAAAAAGAATGGGGAACTCATTTTCATTATGTGTCTATTTGCATATATGCTGGGCACCATGCTAGATTTGTGGGATATAGTGGTGAGAAAGTAGCTATAGTCAATTTCCTTTTTTTGTTAATGTCTAACTTTTGTTTGGCTGGTTGATACAAAATCCTTTCCTCAGTTTTGTTTGTTAATTTATTTAAGTATAAGTATCTCTTTTACATTTATGTAAATGTTAAAATACCGTATGACCTATATTAGGGGAGATTTTTTGGTCCAAATTTTAAAGTTTATTTTTATTTATTTAGAGAGCATGAACAAGGGAGGGGCAGAGAAAGACAATCCCAAGCAGACTCTGCACTGTCAACGAGGAACCTGACATGGGGCTCGAACTCAGGAACTTTGAGATCAGGGCCTGAACTGAAATCAAGAATCTGATGCTTAACCTACTGAACGACCCAGGCACCCCTCTTGTTCAAATTTTAGAATAGAATTTAACTTGGTTCAAATTATTGTAAGGTGTATATTTTTACTTACATTTCTTTTAAGTGCATAAATATATATTTATTTTTCATTTTTTTTTTAGAGAATCCTTGATACGAACTGCATTCCAGTGTCTTCAGTTGGTTGTGACAGATTTTCTACCAACAATGCCTTGCACATGCTTGCAGATTGTTGTAGATGTAGCAGGTAGCTTTGGACTTCATAACCAAGAACTTAATATTAGTTTAACTTCAATAGGTTTATTGGTAAGTATTACTGCCTTTCTTGTGATCATATAATTTAGAAATCATTGTTAGGCAATTAAGAATGAATGCTAAGCAAATAGGCTTTTTGTTTTATGGGGGTTGTTTGAATGACATTTAAATGCTAAACTTTTATTTTGCATGAGGGATTAAATGACATAATTTAAGAAATAATTCATTGATAGAATATTTGGAATAATTTTTATCTATTGAGCTGAAATTTTGCTTTAAAAGGTTTGTCATGAGAGGATTTAGTAAACAAGTAATAGTACATAAAAGAGAAATATTTATTTGACTCTCGTGTAAGGATTAATTGATTTTCAATATTGTTTTAGTAGCAACATTTTCATGTACTACTTATTTAGTAAATAAAGCTCCAATAAAAGTCTTTACATGGTCCTGTAGTTCATCCACTCTGCTTCGTTAGCTACTAGAAGGCATATGTTAATGGAAGAGCCTTGACTGTGGGAACAGATATACTTGTATTTTAATTCTCTGTGCCTGTTGTTAATTGTTTAATGACTGACCTTTTGAGCCTCATTTTACTTACTTTGAATATAGAAGTAAAATCTAAGTTAGGATGTTATTAATATTACATTAATAAACAAAGCTGTTTCCAATATAAATGCATTTAAAGGCAATTATTTACATTTTTAAAAGTTTATTATAAGCCAAAAGTTTTTACTTATTTATTTTTATTTTTTTAAAGTTTATGTATTTTTGAGTGGGGGAGCATGAGCAAGAGAGGGGCAGAGAGAGAGGGAGAGAGAATCCCAAGCAGATTAAGCACTGTTAGCGAGGTGCCCAACGTGGGGCTTGAACTCCTGAACCATGAGATCAGGACCTGAGCTGAAATGAAAGAGTCTGACACTTTTAACCTTCTGAGCCACCCAGACGCCTCTATAAGCCAGAAAATTTTAAAGTCAGATATCCCTCACAAGCTAGATAAGTTACTATTAAAATGTAATCATAGGAAAGAAAATAAGCACACATATAGAATCCCTCCCAAAGAGTATTTGATTCAGTGTTGACTATATTACTGCCTGGTGTCACCTCTTATATTTATGTTTATAGGATTCTCTACATTTTTATCATTGGTGTAATTCTCATTAATTCATACACTGTACTGTGGTTGAGAATGAGGTCATAAGCTACGTTAGGATATAGTAATTGTTCTATGAAATTATAAAATGTCATTAAATGATATTAAAGAACTGTTAATAATTTTTTTGGTGTCATAATGGTATCATGGTTAATTTTTTATAAAATATAGGCACGAAATAAATATGCCAAAATGTTAATAATAGGTTTTGGGTACATTGATATGGTGATACATTTTCCCTGTTTTTTGTTTTGTTTTATTTTGTATGTTCTTGAAATGTTTCATAACAAAAATATTTAAAAATATTAATGTCAGCACAAGATTGTTTCCCCATATTCTCCTGAAATCAGATGGAGACATATGACAGAGATGTTTTCAAATCTATTCTGCTAGAAAGGAATTTCTGAAGTGACTTTTTAAGGTTTTGTTTCTGAAAGTTAAAGCAACCAATCATGTATTGAATATTTATTTATGTGTTTAAAATAAAATCTGTGAGTGAAATGGTATTTTTCTACTTTGCTCTTTAGTGGAATATTTCAGATTATTTTTTCCAAAGAGGGGAAACTATTGAAAAGGAATTAAATAAAGAAGAGGCAGCACAGCAAAAACAGGCAGAAGAAAAAGGAGTGGTTTTAAATCGGCCCTTCCACCCTGCACCACCGTTTGATTGCTTGTGGCTGTGTCTTTATGCAAAATTGGGTGAACTATGTGTGGACCCCCGTCCTGCTGTGAGGAAAAGTGCAGGGCAAACTCTGTTTTCAACAATTGGTGCACATGGAACTTTGTTACAGCATTCAACATGGCATACTGTTATTTGGAAGGTATTGTGTATTAGCCTGAGTTATTAGCATTTGAGACAGATTTAAAAATTTTTCAATTAAATTTGTTCTTATTAATTTTTAAAGAAGAATTTCCATGCATTTGTGCTTTTGGCCAGACAAAATGTTAGTTTTGTCCTGCTATAAGTTACACCATGGAGCAAATTACATATTGAAAGCCTATTCTCTCTTTTTCTATCTTCATCTCTTAATATCTGTCTCTGATTTCTGCCTTTGTCCCTTTTTTCTCCCTGTTTTTCCAAGTGGCAAAACCACATAATTGAAATGTAATCAACTACTAATTTTATAAATGAAAGAATATCAGCAATAGTGAAATTTACTTTCAGACTAAGCAAACAGAAGTAACCTCTAAGTGTTAAATTCTGTATGTTTGTTCATTAAATATACAGTTTCATTTTTTCTTTTTCTTTTTTATCCTCTAAGCCTTTTTTACCAAACTAACAGCTTATTATTGAGCATCTCCTCTTTGCTTTCCTTTTTGGTTCTGTCTGTTCCATTTTAATACAAGTCTGTTCAAGGGCACCTGGGTGCCTTAGTCCGGTAAGCATCTGACTCTTGATTTTGGCTCAGGTCATGATCTCACAGTTCATGGGATCGAGCCCCGTGTTGGGCTATGTGTTGACAGCAGGAACCTGCTTATAACCCTTACTTTCCCACTCTGTCCTTTCCCTCCTCACGTGTGTGTTCTCTCTTTCTTTCTCTCTCTCAAACTAAATAAACTTAAAAATAAACCTGAAAAATAAAATAAAATAAATAAAATAAAATTCTGCTCATCGTCTTTACACTGCTTTTGTGAATTTCTGAGATCAGTTAAGTTTGGTAATAGGCAACATAGTAAATCCTAATTGTATTTAACAATTTTTCTTCAATTTAATAAAAAAGACTCCAGAATGTCTTCTTAAAAAATTAATAATGTAGCCATGCTTTGGGCTCTGGGCAGATGATGTGGAGCTGCTTGGGATTCTCTCTCCTTCTCTCTCTGCCTTTCCCCCCTGCTCACGTTCTCTTTTGCTGTGTCTCTCTCTCCAAATCAGTAAATAAACATTTAAAAAATTAATGTGCATTTACTAATAAAAATAATTAAAATCTCTTCTCCTTCCCCTGTGTTCTGTTTCAGCTCTATCTGTTGGCTCTTATTCAGATCATAAACATGCTTTAGTCTCCCTTACTAGTATTTTAAAAAACAAACTGATATTTTCTCTGATTCCTATTTTCATTTTAAACAGCTTTATTGTTAATCTTGCTGCCTAATTCTCAGTGAATTTTTTTCCTTCCTCACCTCTCCTGCATTCTCTTGACCCTTTAATATGATTTCTAGATTATTCTAATTCAAAGCCTCTTAAACCTTAGTAACAGAGTCCCCTTGAAGTCTTACCACCCCCAGACCCCCAGAGTTTGTGATTTTTTTTGATCCCCCTGTCACAGAGCCTGAGAATTTGCATGTCTGTGAATTTCTTGGGTGATGCTATGCTGTTGGTTCTGAGACCATATTTTGAGAACCACAGAAATTGTTCACAGGCTACAGGTAGTCTTCTAATTGCCAAAATGTTCGCCCTAAGTTTAGTTCTTATCCTACTCATTTTTTTTTTTTTGGTAGCATTTAATACTGTTGGCTATTTTCTCCTTGAAATTTCTCTTCCCTTGGCTTCTGTTTCACAGAATGCTTTTGCTTGTCTTTTTCATTTTTATTTTTTTTCTTCAACTCCTTCCCCTGAATCTACGCTTTAAATGTAAACATTCTCCAAGTCCCAGACACTTCCCGCTTGATATTTTCAAGCACCCTCATCTAGTCCCGAAACTTGAGTTATAACCTCTATTTAGATGTCTTCTATAATTCTGTTTTTTGCCTGGACTGAATTCCTTAGCTTCAGTCCCTTCTTACACATTACCCCATAGATGCTCTGTTGATACGTCAACAAGTCTTAGAAAATATCCAATCAAATTAAAACATTTTTCATATTCTATAACTTCAAGTATAAACTTAATATAATACTTCTATTTTTTCTAATATATTGGATTGATCTGTCTGATGTAATTTCTTGTGACTTTTGTTGTGACAGTTCTTAATTGCTATGCTTTTATTTAAGCTATGTTATTTTTATATGCATTTTTATAAATATTCAGGTTCTCTTTCATCTATTGGACCGAGTTCGGGAATCTTCTACCACTGCAGACAAAGAAAAGATTGAGTCTGGAGGTGGGAATATTCTCATTCATCATTCAAGGGACACAGCAGAGAAGCAGTGGGCAGAGACCTGGGTTTTAACATTGGCCGGAGTAGCAAGAATCTTTAACACTAGAAGATATTTACTGCAACCTTTAGGTATATATGCATTTTTCCCTCTAGTTAAACAAGTAACTCATTTTAAAGGCAATTTGAAAAATTTAGGAGATTTTTAAAAAATTTGTATATAATGCTACTTCCCAAGAATAATGAGTCTTAATGTCAGGTTTTGTTTATGTGTGGTGTGTGCATAAGCATACACAGTTTCATTCATTTTGTTGAGAAAATGTGTAATTTACCTCATATGGGCTAGCCTCTAGGGGATACAATGATGAATAAAATACACAACATCTTTGTTGTCATGGGCATAAGGGAATAACTGTAATTACATAAATAAATGCAAAATTGCTACAGTGATAAATGCTACAAAGGAGTGGTGCTTTGTAAGCTTATAATAGTTATTTGACCAGGCCTATGAGTTCCAGGTAAGCTTCCCTAAGGAAGCAGTATTTTACCTGAGGTCTGAATGGTCAGTAGTAGTTCCATCAGGCAAGGGTAGGATGAAATGTGAAGAATTTTATAGGCAGAGAGAATGTGTAAATGTCAATAATACTGAGATTGAGAAGCCCCAGTGTAGATTATACCTTCAGTTCTGATGATAGTGGTGAGGGGGGTAGAGAAAAGTGAATGGAACAGAAATACTGGTTTATAAAATTATGAGCATGCTGTACATATTATTGCATTTTTACAAATTATTATTTTATATTTGGCTTTTTTGTTCCTGTTTATGTTAAAGCATAAGCATATTTATTCTTTCCATCAGCAGTTTTGTGTGTTCTTCATGTTCATTTTTTCCTTTTTTTACCAAAAGTAGTCTCTAATGTTTGATCCTTTTTGCTCTCCTAGAGCTTAATGTTAAATGTATATAAAAATCCTAGCTTTTTATTTCCATATAAAATTTACATAAAATAAAATGTACCAGTCTTAACTATATATTTGCTGAGTTTTGACAAAATAAGCATCATTTTTAATACGTCTGTGATAGGGCACCTAGATGGCTCAGTTGGTTAAACTTCGGATTCTTGATTTTGGCTCAGGTCATGACCTCACACTTTATGAATATGAGCCCTGAGTGTGAAGCCTGCTTGGGATTCTCTCTCATTTCCTCTCTCTTTACCCCTCCCCTATTCATGTTCTGTCTCTCAAAATTAACTTAAAAAAACAAAAACCAAAAAACTTCCATGATAGTTACTTTATTTTAAAAGCTAAAACCTGGGGCACCTGAGTGGCATAGTTGGTTAAGTGTCAGACTTTGGCTCAGGTCATGATCTCATGGTTCATGAGTTTGAGCCCCACATCAGTCTCTGGGCTTACAGCTTGGAGCTTGGAGCTGGCTTTGGATTCTGTGTTTCCCTCTCTCTCTCTCTCTCTGCCCCCCCCCCCCCACCCCGCAGCGTCTCTCTCTCTCTCAAAAATAAACATTAAAAATTTTTAAAAGTATGGGGCACCTGAGTGGCTTAGTCAGTTAAATACCCAACTTCGGCTCAAGTCATGATCTCAGTCGGTGGGTTCAAGCCCCAAATGAGGCTCTGTGCTAAAAGCTCAGAGCCTGGAGCCAGCTTCGGATTCTGTGTGTCCTTCTCTCTCTCTCTGCCCTCCCCTGCTCACACTCTGTCTCTCAAAAATAAACATCAAAAATTAAATAAATAAATAAATAAATAAATAAATGTAAAACCTAATAAATAAAGATCTAGTTTTTTAAAAATGAAGGCTGTTTGTGTAGCTTTAGTAGTTTTTTGTAATTTGAATATTGGAAAATGGTCTATATTATTTTAGAATAAGGTTCATATTTTCAACATAACCATGAACAATATATACTTACATCTAGTCTTTTAGAATGTGTACTTTTTCCTAGGTATAGAATATTTTAAAAGAGGAATTACAGGGTTTTCCTTCCTGTGGTATGGAATATTCTAAATATGAGATTGAGTCCCCATTCTGATGTCAGCTCAAGTCATGGTCTCATGGTTCCTATCGAGCCCCATGAGCAGAGCCTATTTGTTTGGGATTCTCTCTCTCCCTCTTTCTCTGCCCCTTCTCCACTTGCACACACGTGCTCTCACTTTCAAAATAAACAAACTTTTAAAAAATCTGTTTTTTATTGTATGTAAGTTGTACCTCAATTTTTAATTAAAAAAAAAAAAAAAAAAAAACGTGGAAAGGAAGAGGCATATAACTGGCCAGGTGTTATTTTTTGTCCTGTATAGGCAGAGTAGTACCTATTGTTTCATCCCAGAACTACTTCCAGCTTTTCTGTTAACTGATTGCTTCCTCAGAAATATGAGGAAAAATTTAAAACTTTACTCACTTATAGCCTTTGTGAAATGACTTTAAACCTTAATTATTTATGTATTTCACAGCCTACTTATGTCACCCTGCTTTGGAAAATGTCAGTTCTTCTGATTTTTGTGTTAAATGCATGTATGTGGGTAATAAGCCATTCTGTTAACAAAGCCATTGGGGTAAATTGCTCTAGGAACAAGGTCATTTTTGTTGGGTTTCATAGAAACAGACTACATGTGGCTGTAAAGAACTTCAACATAAATGTGCTTACCTGGTCATAGGAGTAGAACAAGAGATTGGATTGATCAGTGGAAGCCAACAACTGCCACTCAGCCCATACTCTGCTGTGGGTGGGTCAGCAGACTCCATTTCACATGAGAGGAGCAGATTTAGACTCAAAGTTGTAAAAAGACAGTCTCTTCTTTATGGTGCAGTTTCTTCTGGTGACTCACTGTAATTGGGAAGAAATGTTTAAGAAAATTCTACAACGAAATAAAAGAAGAATTCTGCAGCTCTAAGTTATTAAAATATGAAAAGGCGTGAAGTTGAGATTTCATGAGTAGAGCATAGTGTATTTTAAAAACTTAGGCCAATAAAAAAATACATATTATTCTGTTATAATTTGTAACTTTTCCAATATGTTTAAGAGTGAGAACATCTTATCTTAATCATTAAATAAAGGTAGATGAGTAAATCAAAGTTGTTACTGAAAAGCTTTTGTTTTTACCCTCTTACATTTTTATTCTGTTTTCCGTAGGCAGAAATAACTAGGAAATAGTGTGAACATGTGTATATACATTTATAGAGTTTTGTTTTTAATATTTTTTATTTAATTTTTTTTTTTTTTTAATTTTAGAGAGCATAAGTGAGGGAAGGAGGCAGAGAGAGAGAAAGAATCAAGTAGGCTCAACGCTCAGTGCAGAGTCCCTGATGCAGGGCTCAATCCCATGACCTGGGGCTTGATCCCACCACCGTGGGGTCATGACCTGAACCTAAATCAAGAACTGGTCTCAACCAACTGAGCCACACAGGTGCCCCTATAGAGTTTTGTTCTTAAGACCAAAACATTGCTATACTCATTCTCTTCTTGGTGCCCCTTGTCCCTAGATCTGAAAAAAAATTTTTACTTGATATTTGGGTTTCATTGATTTTCTTTTTTTTTAATTAAAAAATTTTTTTAATTTATTTTTGAGAGAGACAGAGTAAGAACACAGGAGGGACCGACAGAGAGGGAGACACAGAATCCGAAGCATGATCCAGGCTCTGAGCTGTCAGCACAGAGCCCGACATGGGGCTTGAACTCACAAGCCATGAAATCATGACCCAAGCCGAAGTCAGACGGCTGAAGTCAGAGGCCTAACTGACTGAGCCACCCAGGCACTCCAAGGTTTCATTGATTTTAATTCACACTGTTAGTACCTTAGTACTTGATCATATTTCTTCAGTTTTATAAGAATTTAAGCAGAAAAATAAATTGTAAAGTTTGCAATAGTCTGAGAAATCTTGACCATTTTGATAGATTTTGTTTTTCTCTTCCCGATACAGGAGATTTTTCAAGAGCATGGGATGTTCTTCTTGACCATATACAATCAGCTGCACTCAGCAAAAACAATGAAGTATCTCTGGCTGCCCTGAAAAGCTTCCAGGAAATTTTACAGATTGTGTCCCCCGTCAGAGACTCAGATAAGCCCGAGACACCACCTGCAGTTAATGTACCTGTGCCTGTCCTGCTAGGGTCCATATCAGGCCCTGGCCTGAGCAGACCGTTTGTAAGAACAGATTCCATTGGAGAGAAACTTGGACGATACAACAGCTCTGAGCCACCCATAGTTACTGACGAGCTTGAAGATTTGAATCTCTGGTGGGCTGCGTGGAATACCTGGTATAGAATTGGATCGGAAAGCACTAAGCCTCCTGTTACTTTTGACAAATTGACTTTCATCCCCAGCCAGCCTTTCCTTACAGCTTTAACTCAGATATTCCCAGCTCTCTACCAGCACATAAAGGCTGGTTTCAGCATGGGCGACTTGCAGAAGCTGGGAATCACACTGCATAGTGCTGTGTCAGTCCCCATAAGTTCAGACGCGTCCCCTTTCATTCTTCCATCTTATACTGAAGCAGTTTTGACAAGTTTACAAGAAGCTGTGCTTACAGCTTTAGATGTTCTCCAGAAGGTAATAGAGTTTCAGTGGCTGTCTAAACAATAACGTGTGTGGTTCTCTGGAAGTTTTTTAGTTTGCCACATATTTTTTAAGATAAATTCTGGATCAGCAAGATAGTTGTATATGCATACTTTCAGATAAACCCAAGGTTCTAAACATCCAGTTACTTTAAAAACTTAGGGCTTTCTGATGTATTTGAAAAGGTAATTCAGGTTTATTTTGAGAGAGTTTCAGAAACTGCCTGTATCCTTTTTTTTCTATTCACCAACATTTTTGGTTTGATTATGCAGCTCTTCACAAGAGGGTATATACTTCTCTGAATAACAGCTTTAGTGGAGTACTTCTATAATTAGAAAATCAATAAGTTATGGGATTGTATATATCTGTATTTTTTCATTGTACTTAAATTTAGCTCTGGAATTGTTGGAAGCTTATATTTTAAAAAAAGAAGTAAGAATAAATTTAAAAGTATGTTTCTCACAGAAATTGCAAAAAGATAGATTTTACCTATGTGTGTTTTGTTACTGTGAAAAAGTTACTAAAACAGACCTAAAAATCATTGAGCAAATTCCAACTAGCAGGCAAAACCAGATCAGAATCAAAGAGTTCTCTAAACCAGCAAGGTAATTGTTGGCACAATTCACAACAACCAAACTGCTAAACAGAGAAATGCCAACCGAGGAGCCAGCAATTCCAGCAAAGTCGCTGTGACATTCTAGCAAAATTAGAATGGAACTAGATTCTGATTACTCATGTGTTACCAGATTTGTGTATGGCAGATCGTTTTCTAATTAGCTGATTGCATTATATCCAGCTGGAATGATGAAAACTTTCACAGTGAAAGTAGTGGTTTCTGCTACACCAGAATACCTCTTCACTGGCTCTGGAAGAAGTCTAGCTGTGCAGTAACCTTGATCTCTTTAACCCTAGTTGTTTGTGCAGAGAAACAAATTGTGTAGAAACTTAAATTTTAAGAGAATCTGACATTTAAAAAAAATTTATTGTAGGGTTATCAGTTTTCCACAATTGAAATCAAAATAGCTGTTTTTATTTTCAGTGAAGAAAAAAAGTAGCCTGTTAGTACCTACTTTTCCCCCCTTGATTGATCATGCACATGTTACTTATGCAGTGCCCTGGAGGGAATTGAAAAGTTATTCTGTCAGCAAAACAAAGCACAGACCTTAAGTGATGTTTATAATCTACAACACGCATTTAGATGTTAGATTCAGGTTTTTATAAACAAAGAAATAACAACAAACCTCCAAAATTCTTTTCAAGGAAAGAAATTATATAATTTTATGTATGTATGTATGTATGTATGTATGTTTAATGCTTTTTATTTTGGGGAGAGAGAGAGACAGAGAGTGCAAGCAGGGGATGGGCAGAGAGAGAGGGAGTCACAGAATCCAAAGCAGGCTCCAGGCTCTGAACTGTCAGCACAGAGCCTGATGGGGGCTCAAACTCCCTAACCGCGAGATCACCTGAGCCAAAGTCGGACGCTTGACTGACTGAGCCACGCAGGCTGTATAATTTTATTTTTAAAAGCTCTGCTTTAGCAGTGTGAGAACAAGTAGAATCATTTACTTCAACTACTAGGAACTTTTTCTGAGCTTTTACTAGTTTTGAAAACAACATATACCTTCATTCTGAAACTTAGGAAGCCTTATTTGTTGTTCATTTGTATCAACTGATGCAATTTTGCATTACTAATTCTCACTCTAGCTGTTGTTTATTACTTCTATAATTATCTAAAGGGTATTTTATAACACTTGAATATGATTCAGACATATGGTGTCTTTAATATTTCCTAATGGAAAAAGTAAGATATTTCACTATCAGTAAAAGTGTTTCTGTATTTTTTTCCCACGTGTGTCAGAAAATTTTTTCATAAGCAAAATTTACTTGCTTTGGGACTTTATAATTAAATTAGTTTTCCAACAAAACTTTTTATTGGTTAAAGATAATTTCCTTTGTAAAAAACTCATTTTTTATTTCACGTTTACCCTTACATAGTTCAAAGCTACAGAGTGACAGTCTTCTCTTGGTTTTTAAATCACTAGATCCCACTAAATTGATTTAGTTATGTATGCTAATTAATTTTTCTTGGCCAAGATATTTTGACATGCGTGGGACCTGAGAATTTGATTCTGTTTTCCCTGAGTTCTGAGGTCAGGAGACTGCATCTGTCTTATTTATTACTAAACTTCCAGTCAGATGGCTGGACGCTGTATCTGCCTCCATCATCAAGACTGTTGGAGGGGTACTCCAGGAGACACTGGCACATTGTGTGTGAATGGTGCCCAGGGAGTTGTGCAGTGCAGCCCTGCCTGCTGCTTAATGGGGCAAGTTTCTGACTCTCTTTATTCATGAGCTTCCTAATCTATAAAATGAAAATGATAAATCTACATTTTTTTTTCTTATTAAGTGGGATTTGCAAGGCATTTACTGCTGGGCACAGTTAAACATTGAGTGAATGTTAGCTGTTACTGTCTGTATCATCAAGTTCCCTGGCATAGATCTTAGTATCTGAGTTGAGGGGGCAAAAAAAAGTCTTTGTATAAGTAGGCACTGAATGAATTATTGTTTAAGGACTTAATAAGAGAAACCTTGAACCACGGGAGAGGTTGGATGTCCATTTTCTGTTCTTGTTTTCACATACAGTTTTCAAACTGGACTAATAGGAAATGTGCAGCTTGCTGACTGATTCTTAGCTTTTGAACTGAAATCTGTTATCAGGTTCATACTATAGTTTTTTCTGATATACAAATTTAAGAATACTGAAAGAAAACCAATAACTTTTTCTTAGATGGAGTTTTTTTTTTTTTTAATGTCAATTCAATAGTATGCATTTTAAGATCCTGGAATTGCTTATTAAGCCAGCTATAACAATACAGTATGTTTTCTTTTTATAAATAGCCACTGAAAATTGAAATATGTAGTCAAAGTCATTGTTTGGTGCTAAGATATTTCCAGAGAAACTGTTAATACTTAGTTTTGTAAGGTAATCATATGGGCTTTACTTTTTTTTAGTCCTTGAAACTTAAGAATCCACTTAGGATAATTATTTCTTTTTCACAGTAATTACTGCTTATTTACTTCTGAGAATTAAGACTCAGCAAGAGCTTAATAAAAAAGAAAGTGAAATTTAACAGAAGCAGTCAGTAGAGTGATTTTTTTAGGCTGTATACCATTCAGATTCCTCTAATTCACTATTACAGAGAAAAATAACCAAATATTGAGAGATAGTATTAGATATCTTTTTTTTTTTTTTTTTTTTTTTACATTGTATTTATAGGATGATCTAACTTAGGTATGGGCAGCACTTTGCTTATCTACTTTATATTTCAAGACACTTTTCTCTAAAACTTCAGTTATAACTAAATGGCTCTGTCTTCTCTGAGGGAAGATAAAATTAATCTATTACCTGACAGATCAAAAAGCCATGGGTTCTGGAAAAACATAAATGTTGTGTGCATCTTTTTAAAGGAATTCCCTAAAAATTTGAAATGCTTTGAATTTTGATCTAGTATTTTGAGAGTATTCAAGTGCAGAATGATTATGTTTTTTGTTTTGTAAATAAAGCACAAGTGTATTTTAGATACTACATAAATACTATCATTGAGTATTTTTCACACAGAAAAGAAACATTAAAACAGGAATTTGTGAAAGGATGGGAGGAGAAAACACATTTGTTGCTAGAAAAAATGAAAATATAAGACTCATTTTAAGTACTTTCAGGCTATCTGAAGTAATTAAAATCTGTAGTGTCAGGATATGTATTTTATTCTGTTTTATCAAATTATTTATAGCAATAAGTTTAATTTCTATTAAAAATTTTAAATTCTTTTGTTGTAAATCAAGTCTGTATATTTAGATATATTAGACATTAAATATACACTGCCATGTCAAAAAATTCACATATACATTTCTTTTAGAAACAAATTTTCACACATTTTCCCAATGATGGTATACATGATTATTTGTTAAAGTTAGGAGACTAAGCATAGTGCAGAAATCAGCTGTCATTTCAGTGAACTGATGCCATTTCTTAAATAGAAGTCAGTATCAGTCAATATCCTCTTGGTCAGTGAAGCATTCTTGATGACCTAATGGCTGTATTACTGAACAAATGATCGGATTGTGGAACCTCAGGACTGCCTGGGACTCCTCTTCAAGTGCTTGCTCTTTTTCTAGCCTGTTAAGTAATAAATCACACTTTTTATTAAAAGGCATTTTTTAGCTGATCAACACAGTTAGCTTACACTGTATTCAATAATAGCTTAAAATAGCTTGTAATAGCTGTGTCCTTCAGGGCTTATAAAAGATTGTATAATGCTTATATAAAATAGGACAGTCTTTCAGATTCTTTGGTTAAGTGCATATACAGTGAAGAACTTATTGGAATTTAGATTATCCATTCTATTGTTCATATTTTGCTTTTATAGGCCATCTGTGTAGGGCCAGAAAACATGCAGATAATGTATCCAGCTATATTTGACCAGTTACTGGCATTTGTGGAATTTTCCTGTAAACCTCCACAGTATGGACAGCTGGAAACAAAGCACATTGCAAATGCAAAATATAATCAGGTAATTTACTCTAAATTATATTTTCTCTGTAAGATTTCATGCCTTATTAACAGTTCCACTTAAGATGGACTTTTGAGTATCTCAGAAATTTGTCATTTACAAATAAACTTTCATATGTCTGTTAACAGTTTAAACTGAAAAGAAACACTTTTTGGAAAACCTTTTCTGTGTTCCATTTTTTTCTTGTTTTTGACTTTCCTTTCCCAAGTAGTTCTCTAGAAAGTTTGGCCTTTCATGTTACATTTTTCTTCAGAGGTCCTTTCTTGGCTGCCCCACCCCATTACAAAATGGCTTCTAAATCCCTAAGCCTAATCTTGTCTAAATATCTGTAATACAAAATGAAGAAATCTGTGTGTGCTAAATAAATTGTCTACTGCTGGTGTGAAATGTAGTTGGATTTTATGTCAAAGATTTTTATAGCCATAGTTGGCAAATTTTGGCTTTGTTTTGGCTTAGAGGAAAAGTAAGTTTCTGAATGCATGCACAGGCTGATTTTGTTCCCTCAACATAAAATAATTTTACATCATCCGAAAAGTAGTTTTAATGTGTATTAACTTTTCTCATTCTATTTGTCTTGCAACACAATGGAATCACAATAGATCCAACTATTTGCACCGGTGAGTTAAATTTCCTAAAATTGTCCTAACCTATTGGCAACAAGTAAAACACATCCTTCCCAGTACTTGATAGAATGCTCTCTGCTTTTTCTGATAGTTTTAATTTTTGCCTGGCTGAAAATTACTCTTTCATGAAGTACGTATCTCTTTGAAAACTTTGCATGTGATATAATCTTGACCTAAAACCAAGGACTGAACTTTAAGACAAAGAAGGTTTCTCTTTGAAAACAACATAATTTAATCTCATTTATTTTTAACTCCATGTGAAAATATTACTTTTTAGGCGGAATGGGTAGCCTTGAATTATGTACCGTTTGCTGAAAGGTCTTTAGAAGTAGTTGTGGATTTATACCAAAAAACAGCCTGTCACAAAGCAGTGGTGAATGAGAAAGTACTCCAGAATATTATTAAGGTATCTTTTTTTTAATTTCTATACTTTCACTTGATGATGATACTATTATTGAAATTACAGTAAATTATTGAAATTATAGGTAGTGATATATTATCATATATTGAGATAATGGAAAATATTTATATACTTATTTGTAGAGACTTTTCTCCAACATTCATGGTTTGTATTTAGGAAGCCATTTTTCTACAGTATGAAAAATTCTTTTTTTTTTTTTTTTTAATTCACATCCAAGTTAGCTAGCCAGCCAAAGTATGGGAAGAAAAGTTCTTTTTTAAATGAAAAATATTTTGAAGTAAGTATGCATTGGATTTTTTACACTTCTTATATTTTGCCACATGATAACAAAGTATCCTGTTTCTTATACTTCAAGGTTGATGAGTATTCAGGGAGAAGTTTATAGCCCATTGACTTAACTGATATCATGCATGTCTTTTTTGTTTTTAAAGCCAGTTCCCTAGTGTATGGACAACCATTTGCAAAAACTCATCTCTAGTGGATTATGTCTGATTCTTCCAAAGTCTGTTTCTTGGTTTTTTTCCCTGTGTTTTGAAGAACACACCTAAACCTTGCCTTCTATAGGCCAATATGAACTGTCTTCCCTCATGGAGAAGGCCTTTCTCTGTTTCAAAGCTCATCCTTCTCTCTGTGTCCCTCCTTTCCTCTTTCCCTCTTTTTTTGTTGGTGACGCTTTGTTTCATTTTCCTTTTAGTCTCATAAACTGTACCTTGGAAAGATGATTAAGCCCTTTATAGAAGAACTTTCTCTCACTTTACTTCCTACTCAAATGGCCCATCCCCTTTCAGCTTTTCTTTCCTTCCAAATTCCTTTAAACAGCTTGTGGCCTTCATCTAAGCTGCCACTCGCTCTCACCCCGCTGCATGCTGGCTTACTTTCATATGGTGCTCCAGAAATGACTTAAAAGTTTAGAAGATCAAATCTTCAAATCCTGTGTGCTTTTCTAATTATCCTCCTTGTCCTATGATACTGCCCTTAACCTTCTTTAAACTCCTTCCTGTGATTTTTGTCATACTCTTTCTTCCCCTCCCTACTCATCCCATTACAGCTGTTCTCTCCTCATTCATTGAGAATAGTTTTTAAGCACCTCTGTTGCCAGGTACTAACTAGTAGAAATTTAAAAATGAGCAAGATAATTCTTACATTTAATAATTCAGTGAAGGGAATATAGAAAAGGCAGACAAAGTATGTTAAGTCCTAAGTGAAGAGTACACAGTGGATTCAGATAGACCTGCCTGAGTGTATTGCTGTTTACTTGCTGCTGTATAATTTTGGGTAAATGGACCTGTCAGAGCGTTTCTCATCTATAAAAGAAGGTTGATACCAATACCACTTATATGTCTTAACTATTGAGAGACTCATTCGAGATAAAGCTTATAATGATACTTGCCAAGTAGTCAGTGCTGAGTAAAAAGTTAGGTTCCCACCTCCCATCCCCCATAGACAAGGAAATAACTGAACTGTCCAGAGGATTTTGGCAAGGATCAACAGAAGTGACACTTGAAGGAGTAATAGATTTGCTAGGGAGAAGGCGAGGGATTAAACAATGTAAAAGATTGTGGTATTTTTTAAAGAAATTTTGAGAAATTCCATTTACGGAGATGTCAGGACCTAGAATAAGTCTTAAAAAATAGCTATGGTTCTTATAAGCCATCGTAAGGAATCAGACTTTATTCTTTAGCCATTGAAGAGTGACATGAATCAGTTTGTATGTTTAAAAGAATTAAATAATCTTTTTTCTGTACTCCTTCCCCCTACCCCTTTAAAAAAAATGTTTGTTTATTTTAAGAGAGAGCTTGTGTGAGCAGGCAGAGAGAGGGAGAGAGAAAATCCCAAACAGGCTATGCACTCACAGTGTGGTGCTTGAACTCAGAGAACTGTGACAGCATGACCTGAGCTGAAATCAAGAGTTGGATGCTTTGGAGCACCTGGGTGGCTCAGTCAATTGAGTGCCCAACTTTGGCTTAGGTCACAGTCTCACGGGTCATGGGTTCGAGCCCCGCATCGGCCTCTGTGCTGATGGCTCAGAGCCTGGAGCCTGCTTCGGATCTCTTTGCCCCTCTCCCGCTCGCACTCTGCCTATCTCTCTCTCAAAGGTAATAAATAAACATTAAAAATAATAAATAAGTAAACATTAAAAAAAACAAGAGTTGGACGCTTAGCTGACTGAGCCACCCATGCGCTCCTATGCTGCCCCTTTCTTGATGCCACTCACTACACTGTATTGTGATTAATTGGACAAGGCTCTTTCTTTCTCAAAAATTGTGAGCTCTGTGGCAGCAAGAGCAGATTTCCCAGTTCCACACAGATTTACTGAGTATATGCTTTAAACCAATCTCCATCTTAGTTGCTTACATGTTTTTAAACAAAAAATGTACAAATCACATAAATCTACTGTGTGTAACATTCCCTTAATTTCAGTAAAATATTAATTGTAGTAATTATATTTTTCTTTTATCTAACCTTGAGTTATAAAATGTTAACTTAGACTGGCCCTTGTATAATTTAGCACTGTTTTCTTTGCAAATGGCAAACACTCAGCCTCTGATTAGCCTTAACAATAAAAGGGATTTATTGCCATGCTTAGTTGGAAAATTCAGAGATAGAGGGAGGGTTTTAGGATTGGTTTATCCAGTGGTTCTGCAGTGTCAACAAAAATCAAGTTTTTTTTTCTCTCCATTCTGCTTTTCCAAAGATTGATTACACCCCATGTTTCTCCTCATAGTTACAGGCTAATAAGGGGTTTGATGTCCAGTACGAGGTGTGTGTATATACGTGGTTCTTATCATATTATTCTTCTTAAGTTTCTAAAATTAACCTTAATTGGACCAGCTTTAGTCCTATGCCCAGTCTTGAACCAGTGATTATGGTCAGGGAAATGGAGTGGATTGATTGGCTTAATGAGCTAATCATCTCTTTACCCTAAATCCCAAATGGAATTGAAGTCAGGTTCCCCCAAAGCACCTGGGGAAAGGAAAGGAATAGATCTGGCTAGGCTAATTATCTCTTAGTGGAGGCCCATTTCATGCTAACATGTAATGGTTCACGAAGTGAGTGAGTAATAATTTGTATGGAGGATGATGAAATTAAGTTTTATATTCACTCCATAACCTTGAAATATGAAAATTTATCTCTGCTACTCTTTATCTTTCTGAGACTAGGATTTTAATATAAAAGTAGGATTTTTACTCTAATGTACATTATCTGCTGATATGCTGAAACTGGGAGTTTGATCAGTCTAGCCTTGTAGTTGCTGGATAGAACTATAGCCAGAGGACTTCATTCTGAACCACCAAATTAGTTCTTTAATTAGCGACCTACCTCAAAAGTTGACCAGTTAAAAAGTAAATCCCAACATCGCAGTCACATCACTATACGTAACTCAGATGCTTTACTCCTGTATCTGCAAGGGTTAAGGAATAAACAGTCTTTCTGAATTATCAAACTTACTGAAATAACTTGGAAAAGGAAAAAGTACATTAAAATGTTAGAGTAGAACATAAAGTTCAAAGAATTTTAGAGATAAAACATAAGACTTCAAAGTATTGATGCTTTAGGTTATATTTACCTAACCAATAGTGAAAAAATACAAGGTGTTGATCTTTCTTAAATGGGAGAACCCCATCAGTCAAATTATTTTCTGCTAGGAAAAATATGGCAGAACGTTCTAATTCTGTAACAGTAAGTTGAGAGAAACTGCGAAATTTTAAGTTTATTCCTATCTTTTTGGATAACATCCCTATATTTTATGATGAGAAACTGAAGTTCAAAAGGTTGTTACTCATTCAGGGTCATTGTTTATAAAATGGAAACAGAATATCTTTTTAGGCAGTAGGATTTGAGGACCATGTCTGAAATACTGATTTTTCTAGAAAATAATATCCTTTTTTTAAGTGAAAATACCTGTGCTCTTATTTTTTCTCTTTGCTATAGTTTTTTTAAGTAATTAAAGTTGTATTTACATATTTTAATTAATACATATCTTAAATTGTCTTTATTTTCACAGACCCTTAGGGTTCCTCTCAGTTTGAAATATTCCTGCCCTTCTGAAAGCACATGGAAACTAGCAGTATCTTCTCTCCTCAAAGTTCTTTCTATTGGGCTACCTGTTGCCCGGCAGCATGCTTCTTCTGGAAAATTTGACAGTATGTGGCCAGAACTAGCCAATACTTTTGAAGACTTTCTCTTTACTAAAAGGTCAGCTCATTCAATTTTACAATTAAGACAATCTCTCAAAAAGTACCTGTGATTGATCTAAAAACAATCTTTCTCCTTACTCATTAACAAAGTAATTATTAAGATTGCCATGTTGTATACGAAGCAAGACTGAGTAGACCTTTATCCACTACATACATTATCATGAGCAATGGAGATTTTTGCTTTTTACACTGTTTTTGTTTTTTTAAGCTTATTTATTTATTTTGAGAGAGAAAGAGGGAGAGAGAGAGAGAGCCCATGTGCAGGAGAGGGGCAGAAAGAGAGGGAGAATCCCAAGCAGGCTCTGCGTTGTCAGTGCAGAGCTTGTTGCAGAACTCAATCCCATGAACGGTGAGATTATGACCTCACCTGAAATGAGGAGTCGGAAGCTTACCCCACTGAGCCACCCAGGTGCCCCTACAGTGGTTTTTTTTGTTTTTTTTAATGTTTATTCTTGAGAGAGAGAGACAGAGACAGAGCAAGAGCTGGGGAGGGGCAGAGCGAGGAGGACACAGAATCCGAAGCAGGCACCAGGCTCTGAGCTGTCAGCACAGTGCCTCACTCGTGGTTCGAACTCAGAAACCGTGAAATCATGACCTGAGCCGAAGTCAGACACTTAACCAACTGAGCCACCCAGGTGCCCTTTGTTTTTGATTTTAAGACAGAAGTCTGTAAGACAATATGGATGCATCATAATTAAGGTTTTAACTTGAGGAAGCTAAGAAGATTTGTTTTTTAAATCTGCTGCCCATTTGACAACGCAAGAGGAAAACAATTGCAATAAATTAGTGTTGCACCAGAATAAATACGATTAGTGATGATAATGATTAGCTCTTTAAGATGTTAGTTTTGGTGGGGGCACCTGGGTGGCTCAGTCGGTTAAGCGTCCACCTTCGGCTCAGGTCATGATCTCACGGTTCGTGGATTCGAGCCCCTCATCAGGCTCTGTGCTGACAGCTCAGAGCCTGGAGCCTGCTTCGGTTTCTGTGTCTCCCTCTCTCTCTGCTCCTCCCCCACTCATGCTCTGTCTCTCTCTCAAAAATAAATAAATATTAAAAAAAATTTTTTTTAATAAAAAAATATGTTAGTTTTGGTGAAGAAGAGTGGAATTTTCATTGTGTGACATCCATCTGAAGGCTTATGTTTATGGATCATCTTTTGACCCCTCACTGAGTGAGAGTAGGATAATTAGAAGACATACTAAATTTTATGAATGAGGAATCTGTGGGCTAACTTAAATTTTGTATAAAAGCTTATCTGGTATTTCAAAATTGAAAGTAGTAACATCCTTATTTCTGTTTCCACAAATGGTCAGATTTTGTTTTACTTTTTTTTTTTTTAAGTTTATTTATTTGAGAGAGAGAGAGAGAGAGAAAGAACACAAGCAGAGGAGGGGCAGAGAGAGAGGGAGAGAGAGAATCCTCAGCATGCTCCACACTCAGCGTGGAGCCAAGGTAGGGCTCAATTATAGTTCCACGAGATCACGACCTGAGCCCATATCAAGAGTCAGACGCCTAACTGACTAAGCCACCCAAGTACCCCTTGTTTACTTTCTTATGTATCTCATCTCTAGAAATCTTGTAAATACCAATGCAAGCATGCTCTGTATTTGCAGGAAAATTATAAGGACTCAAAGCACATTGAAACAAATTATCTTTTTATCTGTAACTCTGAAAATTTGAATTTCTTTGTGGATTCCATTGCCCAAAATCACTATATTAATTTGTATGAATCAAATAGGTTTAGAGATTTAAACTTTTCTTTTTCCTTCTCAGTTGTCTGTATATTCATGTTGCTTTATTATTTTATTTTTATTTATTTTTATTTTTTATTTTTATGTTTTTTTAATTTTTATTTATTTTTCTTTTTATTTATTTTTTAAAGATTTTACTTTTACATAATCTCTACACCTAGCATGGGGCTTGAACCCACAACCCCAAGACCAAGAGGTGCATGCTACACCAACTGAGCCAGCCAGGTGTCCCATAATAATATAACCTTTTAGAGCAGGTTTTTTGGCAATGAGTAAAACTTCTTTGTTTTCTTTTGGCTGGGTCTTTCTACCATCTTACTTAATTCTCAGGTTTCTTATTGAACATTTTTCATTTTCCAAACTTTGTTCTTATTAAGTTCAGTTTTCTGAAATTAATTTTATGTGTTTGTGTACAATAAAGTAGGCAATGAAACAAAAGGCCTAATAATAGAAACTGTACATCTTATGTCATTTTGTATTAATGCAGTCGTACTATAACTCATTATAGTTTTTAGCCCAACGGCAGCCCTGCTTACATTAAAGTTTTGGGTGTATTGAGTATGTTGAAAATCATATTACTTAAGAAAGCAGACAGCATAGTGGGTAAGAGCACTGACTTAGGAGTGGGGCCATCTGGATTCAAATCTCGACTGTATTACTTTATAACTGAGATGTTTTGGACAAGTTACTTAACCTCTCAGGAACTCATTTCCTTATCTGTTAATGGGAATTATACTTAACTCATAGGGTCATTATGAGGGTTAAGTCACTTAAAATAAATGACTCCTTAGAGTAGTACCTGGCATGTAAGTGCTTTTAAAATGCTTGCTACCACTATTATTATCCTCATTATTTCCTTTCCTTAAGAGAAAGTGATGCTATCCGTATCCTTTCCCATCAAAAAGCCGTATTTTAAACTAGAATTTTAAAGACCAAAACTGTAAATAACTAGGAGTAGGAAATTTACTTCTAAATTTGGAATTGTGTATAATGGCTAGAAAATAATAAAGATACTGACTTCAGCTGTCAGTAACACAGAATCAGTGTTCTAAGTTGTAGTTATTCTACTTATAGATTTAAGCCTTCTACTACATGGAGTAGTAGAGACCTACCCTACATTGAAAGTCATGACCTACTTTGGACTCTATCACCTACTTCCTGTTGACCTTGGACTGGTCATTTTTATTTCATAGTCCAAAAAATATTTTAAAGCTCAAATTGAAAACTTGCATTAGTTAGCTGAAGCTAAAAATGGCAGTGCTCACTAGGAGAACTTAAAACAATGCACATTTTCAGTTTCATGAGGTTTTGTTTTTTGTTTTTCAAATAATTGATTACTTTGGAAATCACAAAATATTATTTTATGTCATATATGTACTTGTTCTATAACTGAAGTTCATCAGTAATATTGAACAGTAGGGTGTTTCAGAATGTTGCTTGGAATAATAAGGCCTTAGTTTTTATATAATACTAATATTTGAGCATATTTCATCTTGGAACATTTATAAGTCCTTTAACTTAATATACACTCTAAGACTTTGAATAACCATGCCTTTATAATGCTTAGCTTTCTTTTGTTCTTTAAGCTGTTTGGCAAGGCAGTATAATAACAAAGAAATACAAATAAAATCAAAATTAGCTAGAAGAAAATGAAGGCTTTGGACATCATTGAAGACTATCATAAATAAATAGTTGAAAGGAGAAAAAGAAAAAACATGATTAAAGATGAAAAACATAAAGACTGTAATCTGGTAGACACTTGAAGTTTATTAGGAGTTCATTCAATCATCCTTGGAGTACTGAAACATGGTGCTTGTCCTCTAGAATACACTTGGGCTGGGGGGGAATTCATACAAATGGTCTGTGGACCTTAAGTTAAAAATCACTAAGTACTACCCAAAAGAATTCAGATGAAACATGTTCACACAAAAACTTGTTCACTAATATTCATAGTGGTATTTGTCATAATAGCCCCCAAATGAAGACAATCCAAATGTATATCACCTGATGAATGGATAAAGTAAATGTGGTATGTCTACAGATTGGAATATTCAGCCATAAGAAAGGATAAAATACTGATGTATGCATGCTACAGTATAGATGAATCTTGAAGATGTTATGCTAAGTGAAAGAAACCAGACACAAAAGGCCATATATTGTATGATGCCACTTATGGGGTATATCCAGAATAGGCAAATGCGTAAAGACAGAAAGTAAATTAATGGTTGCTACAGGTGGGAGAGGAGAGGATGAGGAGTGACTGGTCAAAGTACAGAATGTGTTTCAGGAGTGATTAAAATATCCTAGAATTAGAAGTGGCACAACTTTGTGCAGATACTAAAAAGCACTGAATTATATAATTTAAAAGGTGAATTTTATAGTATATGAAATTGTATCTCATTACACTTTTTGAATGTACCATGCAGAGAGAACTGACAAAAAATACAAATCATACTTTATCAGTTATTTTATTTCAACTAAATATTTGTGAAGATAATTTTTAAAATTACCTCCATCTTAGAGAATTAAGGATCTTATATGGCCCGTTTCTACCTGCAGTGTTCACCATCTCTACTTATAATTTATAGGTAAACTGTGTTAATCATCAGTTTTTTAGAAGCTCAACCAATTTTTTTGATATGCTCAAAGTGTTTAGTAAGGATACTAACTATAAGTTAAAAAAATAACCATTAGTTTGAGTTTTGAGACCAGAATACTTAACCTATGCATCATCAAATAATTCCTGATTTTTTTGATCGCTGGAATTAGGAGTGAACTTTTGAGTTTCTGACTTTGTATGCTTTCTTTCCTCATAAAATATTTTCAAATCCACTTCAGTGTTTGATACATGATCCCTGTCACATTTATATTATTACTGTCTGTTCCTAATAAGCTTTTTTTTTTAATTCATAGTCAGCCCATCCTCAGTTACCTCCACCATTATCACCGTTTTTTTTGTATCACTGAACACTTATATTACTTGATTATAAATTAGAATTAAACACAGCTTTTATCTCCAGAGATACAGATAGGATCTGTGAAGCTACATTAGTTGTAGCAGTTATGAAATTCCCACCATTGGTTCCAGTTTGGGTACATGTCATTAAAATTTTTCCTGTAGTTTCCTACTAGCAGATTATAGAATTAGTCTAGGACTTGCACACCAGAATGCAAGTTTCATGCAACAGAGACTAAGTGCATCTTGTTCACAGCAGGATCTTGAACACCATCTTGCTCAAACTCAATGCTGTATATATGCTGTATATGGTACAAAGCATCTGATACTCAATAAATATTTGCTGAATGAAAAACATCTAAATCAAGTAAAGATATGGTACCCATAACAGAGTACATGTGCACGAGTGCTTGTGTGTATTCTAATACTTATAAATAGAAAAACCAAATAATGCTAGAGCAAAAATAGCCCTAGATACAAAACTGTATATTATAACTCTAAATCTAAGATAACACTGCTTTTACATTTACAACATGAAAGAGAAGAATTTAGGCTCAAATACCAGAGAAGTTTAGGGTCAAATTGCGGCCTTGTCATTTGCTTACAGTACATTCTTGGTCATTTTACCAGCATTCAAAGCCTCAGTTTCCTCTTCTGTCAATTACATGAGGATAATACTTGCTACATGTGGTTACTCTGGGAACTTATGAAATAATACAAATTAAAGCTCTTAGTACAGTGGCTTAGTACAGTGGCTCTGTAATTTTTCACTGTCATTACTGTAACAGTCATTAACATCTTATTCTCAGCTGTTTTTAAGTAGTTAATATTTCACTGCTTTGTAAGTTTAATACCATTTTACCGCCCATTCTAATTAGGAGCCACATGGTTTAGAATTCACCTTGGTTCTCTCAGAATTACTGATTTCCATTGATCTTGCTGGAATAATTTTCTGCTTTAGAAAGTCTGAATCAGTCCTGTTTTGTTTTAGATGTTCTCTATTTTTAATGTAAAGATCTTTAATACATTGTGTTTATTACAAATTAGTGATTAATGGCCAGTCTCTGAGTGAATGGGTTCAGCAGATAACCAAGACTCTTTTAAGTCACTGGCAATGTAAGTGAATTCAGGTATCCTCACAGTAGTAATTTTTGTTGTAGCTGAAGATGATAGTAATACCCTCACTTTTTATTGTTTTTTTCATAATACTGAAAGGAGTTTAATTTTATAGATTTTATTTAATTCAGGATTGGACCAAGCATTTTTTGTAGTTAAGAAATTCATGTTTGTAATTGGTATAGTCCTTATTATACTAATAACTTTAATTAAAAATACTGTTCTTTTAAATAAATGGTAATGGGTGAGAACCTGGGTGAGAAAATAAATCCTTTTTGTCATTTGAATACTGCTTATTTCCAAGGAACATGTTACTTTTAAAAATCAAGTGTTTTATTTGTTTATTTTTTAGCATACCTCCAGATAATCTCTCTATTCAAGAATTTCAAAGAAATGAAAGTATTGACGTTGAGGTGAGGAAGCTATTTAAAACATTTTCCTGTAACCATTTGTGCAAACCAAATAGTAGAAATGTTGAAATTATGAAATTGCTAAAAGAACAAGTAGGGGTAGTAAGTTAAGATTGAACCTAAAAGCTTTAAAACTCTCACAGAGATTAAAGGTTGGTTCTTAAAGCACTGACATGATTTCCTTTTATTTGTTAGCTTTGTGCTGTGTGTATGTTGTCTAGATCCATAGTTGTGTCCATTTAATAATTTTAAAAAGTAGTTGATTCAGTAAAATCTCAGTCATTGAGCACGCATTTGAGAGTTTGTGCTACAGTTTGGCAAACCAGGTGTTTGTCGTTCAAACTAATCAATAAGTTGTTTAGATTTTTCTTTTTAACCAGCTGTAGATAGAGCCTCTCAAACTCTTGAAGCACATAATGAGAGCTTGTTAAAGAATATATTTTGTTGATTATAAATTGACTTTAAAGAAGTAGTTTTTTTTGGTTATAGATTTTTTTGTTGGGGGTGGTGGTTTGATGATTTTCCTTTAGGCAGGATAAAAGAACTTTTAAGTAAATGAAGTAAATTACTTTAAAGTATATCAAAAAAGTATACATATAAAATATTGCTTTTTGTCCATTTCTGTATTAAAACTCTTGTAAACTTTTCTTCTTTTTCTTCAAAGGGCAAAATAACACATTATGTATTAGAAATGAGCTATTTAACAAAAATGAATGTAATTTTCCTTTCTCTTTTGTCTCATTTATGGTTATAAAAAGTGATTTCAATCTTATTCTTAATTCTGTTTTGGATACTTTATTCTAGCATGGATACATTTCATATAACATCAACATTTACTAAAATGGTTGCATAGTAAACAGTCTATAGTATTGACTATTTTGTAATAAATTTATTATTATTACTAAGACAAATGAGGGAAATGGACTACTCATCCTGTATGTTAACATTAAAATGTTTGTGTACTTCAAGGAAGATTCTTTAGCTGATTTTCTTTTAAAAGAAAATTTAGGTTTTACTCTAGATACTGTCATTTGAGTTGGTCTCTTTCAAGAAAAAAAATGCATTTGAGTTTGCCTCTTTTGTTGTAGGTAGTTCAGCTTATCAGCACTGAGATACTACCTTATGCCAATTTTATTCCTAAGGAATTTGTTGGTCAGATAATGACTATGCTTAATAAGGGCTCAATACATTCTCAGTCATCTTCATTTACAGGTATGTTATTTTAATGATGTATTAAAAATGTTAGTATTGAAGTACTTTGGAAGAAGCTGACTATATAAATGTTTACTCCTGTGATTATGGCAAAATGTAAACTGGAGAATGGTTAAGGTAATTTCTAAGAACATGATAGAACATTAAGCTTTCTGAGGGGAAAATGTGAATATTCTGTTAAACTGTGCTAAGCACTTTGAAGAACATTTAAATGTGTGTAGTCTGGCCACTAGATGTCTCTCATACTGCTTACTTCACAAACTACAGCACTTCTTTTTCCCAGCCCAAACAAGTTTTAAAAGTGATCTGGTAAAGTGCAGATTTAACAAAAATAATAGTCTCAGAAAAAATAATTAAATACTACTTATATTAATACAGTCAACTTTTTATTATTAAAGAGTATATAAAAATTTCTAGATACATTTTTATAAAATGTGTGTTACAAACAATATAATCAGATGTAAATACTTTAAGCTTAATAAGGATTACTGAGTTGCCATGTATACTTTTTCTAGCAGTTTCTGATGATACCTCTTGCCATTTATAGTATTAAATATACCAAAGTAAGGAAGGTATTTGGGCATTCTTCCAATGACTTTGCCATTGGACACAAACTTCTCGACTTTAACTTGGAGGTTTTTTTTTTTTTTAAACATATACATAGAAACAGGACCAGGCTTCTATAAAGACCTAGGTTCCTGGGATCAGTTTTGGTCCCCACCATTCTTAAGTATGACCTGATAGCCAAAGCTTTCAGAGAAAATCTTTCAACATGAAAGAGAAAAAACAAAGAGGGAGTAAAAGAAACTGAGAGGAAACAGATAAAATTCAGAGCCATAAAAACATTACTCAAAAAAGCACAATTATAATTAGGATGTTCAAAGAGATAAAAGATTTATATGCATGAAAAAAAATACTATTAACAAGGAGGAATCAGAATAAGAAGGAGCTCACAGAAACTAAAAATGTGACAGCTGAAATAACAAGTCCAGTGAAGGGTTACAAGAAAATATAAGGAGGTAAACCAGGAAGTAGAGAAAGACAAAAAGTAGACAACATAAGAAGAAAGAAAGAAAATGAATCCAAGGGGTCTAACATCTGACAATAGGTCTTCCAGAAAGAGAAAATAGAGCAAAGCTAAGAGAGGAAATTATCAAATACATAAACTAAAGAAATCAGTCTCCAAATTAAAAATGGCCACTCAGTGACCAGAACAGTGAAAGAAAAAAGATCCACAAGAAGGCATGTTGTTAGGAAATTTCAAAATACCTGGGATAAAGAGAAGATCTACAAGATTTCAGAAAGAAAAGAAAAAAGTCCAACACAGAAGAATTGTATCAAGAGGACATTGGACTTTTCAGTAGCAGCACCGTATGCTAAAGGACATCGATGAAGTAGTTTGAGAGTTAGAAATGGAAAGGATTTTTAAGAAGGAGTTTTAAATGTGGGCCCATTGTTGGCAGAGTATAAGCGTAGAATGGTAATTTTCAAATGTCAGCATGTATTATAATCAGCTGCAAGGGCAAGCTATTGCTGGGCTGTACTCTCAGAGCTTCTGATTCAGTACGTATGGGGTGGGATATGAGAATTTGCATTTCTAACGAGTTTTCTGGTGATGTTGATGCTGCTAAGGAACAACTCTTTGAGTACCACAGTAAAGTAATGATATTTTCAGAAATGCAAGTTCTCAAAAATGTTACTTCCTATTCAGAATAGTCTTTCTGAGACATTCTAGAATGTGCTCCATGAAAACAAAGGAGTAAGCCAAGGAAATGGAAGGCATGGATCTAGGAAGTGGGATATACAATAAGAGAATAAAACAATTCCCAGGCTATGACAAAGACTAGTTCTAGGAGATAGCGGGACAGCAGGTCTAGAGAGCAGCTAGTCCAGAATAGAGCTCAGGTCTGGCTCTAGAAAGATGTCGCTAAGAGGAAAGTAGGAAGGGAGGAAGGAAGAAGAAAGAAAGAAAAATCACAAACTTGACCTTGTGTGGCAAACCATTGAGAAGTATTTTATAGTGCTGTCAAAGAGTATGAAAAAAAACAAGACAAGAAAAATACTAAGTAGAAATGATGAGAGTTGACAGTCTTGCCTTGTTTTTGGTCTTGAAAGGGGGAAAATTGTTATATACATGCTGTTAGCTGTAAGGTTTTCATAGATGCTCTTCATCAGTTGAAGAATTTCCTTCTGTTCCTAGTTTGCTAAATTGTTATCATTAAGGTTATTAATTTAACTTCCTATTAACCATCAAAAATTGTTAATTTTACAGAAGCAGAGATTGATATTCGTTTGAGAGAGGAATTTTCGAAAATGTGTTTTGAAACATTGCTCCAGTTTTCCTTCAGTAACAAAGTCACAACACCTCAAGAAGGCTATATCTCACGAATGGCACTCTCAGTACTTTTAAAGAGGTCTCAAGATGTACTTCATCGCTATATAGAGGATGAAAGATTAAGTGGTAAATGCCCTCTTCCAAGGTATAGATTTTATTTTATAGATGAAGGGAATATGCTGTCATAGTTATTAATTCAAAAAAAAAAAAAAAGCTTTGAGCACCAAGTTGTTTTTATAAGTGATGTGAATGTAACCTGAAGCTGTTTATAATTTTATTTATTTTATATGGTGTAAATATTTATAAGTTTTGCTGCAGATATATTAATGCATTTTATTTTGGGATGCTTTTTCAGACTCGTCATGAAGGTTAAGTAATATATGATATGTGTACCAAGTTTCCTTTTTGGATTTAAAAGAAAATTTTGAATTCTAAAATATGTTTTCTCAAGGATTTCTGGATAAGGACTTGTGGATCTGTATGAGCACATAGGTGTGGATCTCTCTAGAGAGAAAATAATTGATAAATCATACTCTGGGAACTTCCTAGTTAGTTTTACAGTTTTTTTTAGATTTCTCTACAAGTCAGCTAGCATTTTAGATCTTCTTTTTATCTAGTTTGCTTAATTAAGCCCTTGTTCTTAAACTAATTTGCTTCCCACTTAGCCAAGCTGTGTCAGTGGAAGGGGCTCTAGGTCTTTCTGCAAAGCCAAAGCTAATCAAAGTTGGGATAGAAATCAGAATTCATCAAAAAATGTAATCATAAATTTGAGTTATGTCACCAATCTATTTTTTTTTATGTGGGAATTAGAGTTTAAAGCAAAACAAATGAAACAAAATACCATTGGAAGATAGAGTTATCAAAGTCAGGTTAGAGTTTCAAAAATCATTATGGGTCCATCTCTTGAGGTACTATTGGAGAGGTAAATCATCAGCCCCAAATCTTTGTGCACATTCTTATTTACTTATAATAAATTTTTGGAGTTAGAATTACTTGTCAAAAGATAAAAACATTTTTGGGGCGCCTGGGTGGCTCAGTCGGTTGAGCGGCCGACTTCAGCTCAGATCATGATCTCGCAGCCCGTGAGTTCGAGCCCTGCGTCGGGCTCTGTGCTGACAGCTCAGAGCCTGGAGCCTGTTTCAGATTCTGTGTCTCCCTCTCTCTGACCCTCCCCGTTCATGCTCTGTCTCTCTCTGTCTCAAAAATAAATAAACGTTAAAAAAAAAAAAAAAAAAAAAAGATAAAAACATTTTTAAAATTTCTTTTAATGTTTATTTATTTTTGAGAGACAAACTGTGAGCAGGGGGAGGGGCAGAGAGAGAGGGAGACACAGAATCTGAAGCAGGCTTCAGACTCTGAGCTGACCGCACAGAGCCAGATGCAGGACTTGAAGTCGTAAACCGTGAGATCATGACCTGAGCTGAAGTCAGAGGCTTAACTGAGCACTCAGGTGCCCTAAGATAAAAACATTTTTAAAGCTTTTGATATGTATTCCAAATTGCCTACCAGAAATTTCTGCCAATTTACATTCTCCCAGAAGTATATAAATGTCCTTTTCTCAGTTTTTAGCATTTTAAAATTATTTGCCATTTTATGATTTATTTTATCTTTTTTAAATTTGATGAATGAAAAATAGTTACATGGTAGTTTGGTTTTTTTTAAATTACCAATGCTTAATAGTCATTTGTATTTCTATTTTTAAGATCCACTGTATTTTGAATTTCTAAAATATAAATTATACCTCCTCGTATTCAGATTTATATATAAAAGCATTCCAAAGACAGGTGTTAGTAATTTGGTTATGGGCATGATTGAAAATTGATTTATCATAATCTCTGAAGTATACTTGGAAAAGCAGTAATAAAGTTGCTTTGCTTGGAATATTTTTATTTACTAGATTATAACGTATTATTTGACTTCAGAAAGCAGCTTTTCCTTCATTTTTCATGTTTTTAGTGTTTATTGCTTTTAAATTGAGTCTTACTTATAGTTGTCCTATAAAGTATTGTATTGTATCATCCTGTGTTTGATGCAGTGTCATTACATTATTTTCTAAACTACATTGCAACACAGTAACTTCTTCTATGCTTACAAAGGGAGGCTTGAAATAGTACTCTGTCATAGTATTAGAAAAATTTTTTCTGCAGAATGAAAACACAGATTGGTGTCAGCAATGAGGGGAAAGGGAGGAAACTATGTAGGGATAAAGAAGGGAATGAAGCTACTCTTGTTCATCCTTTACTCCCAAGTTCATTCTTCATTACTGATGTCTCCAAATAGGAGACACCTTAGGATTAGTTTTGAGCATGTTTCTTTTTGTTGTATTAGAAAATCAAACAAGTACTATTATAATTTTAAATGTTCTTTTAACAGCATGATAAAATATGTGTGAGGAGGTAATAGTGGTTTTTATTTCCATTTAAGCTTTGGCAAATCCCTTTTGGTGCTAAGGAGTTAAAAAGAAAAAAAAACATTTTTGTAGAGAAGCCTTAAAAGCATATATTATAAAATGTCTTAACTTTAAATAATTATATGAAATATTTTACAATTATCTTACAAATTTAGATTTGCCTGAAGAGATTGCCTCCCCCTCCCTTTGAAATTGATAACTTATGGTAAAAATAACTATAAATCTTATTTGCACACTGAAGTATATGTTAATAAAATATTTTAATAAGAATTTAAAACTAAAATTAACTTTGTATTGTGTTCAGTATTTTTCCAAAAATATATCTATTTGTATAAACCTAGTAAACACACATGGCATATCTTAAAATCATGATGGAAATAATTTCCCATCTGTTTTTTAGGCAACAAGTAACAGAAATTATATTTGTTTTAAAAGCAGTCAGTACTCTCATTGATTCACTTAAGAAAACTCAGCCTGAGAATGGTAAGTGCTTAGAAACTCAGTTATTCTAAACTCATAACATTTATGTTCTATTTCTGATATACTTTTCTATTATTAAGTTAACTGAATTTTAGGAATATAACAACTATTAGACTTTCTTTTTCCCAGTCCTTATGACAGCAAAGCATCGTCCATTAGGATGTCAATTAAGTAAATGTTTTGGCTTCTTAATATTAAACAACAGTTTGGCTTTTTTTTTTTTTTTTTTTTTAACTAAGTTGGTCTGAAGTTAGGGTGTTGCATGGATAATTAGTATTTCGTATAAGTTTAATGTGGAGCATCACTGAGTTTTGGGTGGGAGTAGTCTTCATCCTGCATGTGTACTGAATTATGGTATAAGTATAAACTGTTCAACTTTGAATCATTTTATAGCCTTCTCTCATTTGTTTCCCCTTTCTGTTACTCATCTCTCTTCTCTCCGTTCTTTACATTGTTGCTAGAAATGATTTTTCCAAAAGTGCAGCTTTGATCATTCATTTTCCCATCCTTGTAAAACAAAACAAAAAATTTTCATGTACCATTACCTACCAAATGCAGAGAGTACTATTCTCAGCCTCTATTAGGTTTATGCTTTATTTCCACTAGATTTCATGTATCCTGTTTCCCACCAAACTAAAATTTTCAGTCTACCCAAGTTTTTCTAACCTTTTGCTTATTTCATTCTCCTACCTATGTCTACCTAGTTCAAATACCACTCCACTTTTTAACCTTGTTTTTAATCTTTAGTGGTGAATGATTTCTCTTTTCATTGAACTCGTAGCTAGTTTATGTGTACCTTTGTCCAAAGGCACTCTATATGTATTACTGTTACACATATAGATGAATCAGTCACTTCCCTTAACTTGTAAACTTCTTGAGAGGCTTTTTGGGCCATATTTTGTTCTGTTTGAATCCTCTACAGCATTGCTACTCAAAGTGGTTTGTTTGAGGATAGGATAAAGAGCTGGCATATTTGTGTCACTAAACACAGTGGTTTAGTTGACATTTTTTATACAACAAGAGTTTGTTAAAGAAGGAAGTGTGTTGGGGCGCCTGGGTGGCTCAGTCGGTTAACGTCCGACTTCAGCTCAGGTCATGATCTCACGGCTCGTGAGTTTGAGCCCCGTGTCGGGCTCTGTGCTGACAGCTCAGAGCCCGGAGCCTGTTTCAGATTCTGTGTCTCCCTCTCTCTCTGACCCTCCCCCGTTCATCCTCTGTCTCTCTCTGTCTCAAAAGTAAATAAACGTTAAAAAAAAAAAAAAATTAAAAAAAAAAAAAAAAAAGAAGGAAGTGTGTTGATTTACATTCTGGCCCAAGCACATTAGCAGACTGGCACTTTATGCAGCATTACTTTTAATACCCAAGAAGAAGGTTCCTAATAAATGCCTAATAAATGAATCATAGGATATTTGTTCCTGGCAATTATTATGTAATAAAAGTAAATACATATTTTTTCATTTTCAAAATTTACCCACTAGTACTTTGGCCTAGAAAGAGTATTATACTAAACCTTAAGGAGTAATAGATTTGTACTTATTCAATACAAAGGGAGGGGGGTGGAATTTGGTGGGTTTTTTTTTTTTTTTTTTTAATCTTTATTTATTTTTGAGAGAAAGACAGGGTGTGAGCAGGGGAGGGGCAGAGAGAGAGAGGGAGACACAGAATCTGAAGCAGGCTCCAAGCCCTGAGCTGTCAGCACAGAGCCCAACGCGGGGCTCAAACTCACAAACTGAGATCATGACCTGAGCCGAAGCTGGGCGATCAACTGACAGAGCCACCCAGGCGCCCCGGGAAGGGTGGAATTTGTAAGAAAATTTTTGGAGCAATATCTTGACTTCATCCCATCAAATTCAAATTTGAGTTCTCATCAAAAATGTTCTGGTTGACATTTTAGAGAGAGAAGTCATGCATTAACTTCCTAGTGACCAGTAAAATCTTTATTAGATCATAGGATAGAATTGGATTCTTAATTCAAGTCTAAAATATATTTAAGACTTAAACAGGAAATTCTCCAATTCCCATGTTATTGCTATAGTATATTAAATATAACCAGTATATTTCAGTGCATAGTGCTTGCATTATTTTGCAGAATTTTTAGACAGCTGTCAAGAATTTAACCAAAATTTGTATAAAGGAAGAAAAGGGAAGAAAAACTCAGTAACTTTTTTTTTTTTTCATAGCTAGTGGGCCAAGAATAGGGCAGTGTAGTAATGGTAAATGATTTAACTTACTGTTAAAAATTGTCTAAGAGAGTTTGAATTGTGGCTCTGGGTATATGAAGTGAAATTTTAAACTAAATGTAACCATAAATGAAGATGATATTGTAACATATTAGAAAGCTATGATAAGCTTCATTAAGAAACAGGAAAAAAGAAGATAACTAAGAAAAAGCCAAGCCTTTCCAGTGGAAATATGTTGGATTGCTCGTTGCCAGTCCAAAATTGTTTAAAACATTGGTCATTTGTTTTAGGGTTTTCTAGTGAGAGAGGAGGCATTTTTTGGACTTATTTTTAATTTGGGGGAATTTTGTTTTTATCATTTTACTTGATCTTTACTTTAAAATTTGAATAGGTAACCCTCCTACAAAGGCATGTCTGTAGTTCCCTGTCTTTGAACACGTAAGAATTGGAGGAAAAGAAATGTGGACTTGGAGAAGTCTGGGGCCAGCTTGCTCCATGCAGGCTCAAGATCAACCATCCAACAGAGAGAGAGAGAGAGGGAGAAAATAGAATTTGAATAGCTAGTAACCACATACACATGTTTCAAAAATTCAAAAATATACAGGGAAAAGTTTTGAGATAGCTTTATCCTATTTTATATCTGCCTAGTTCTTACCTCGCCATAGGTAACCATTTAACCATTTTTATTAGTTTGTGGATCTTTCCATGAGTTTATTATGTAAATACAATATATATATATATACTCCAGTATTCCCCCAGTTTTAAACATAAATGAATATGCATAGTAGCCCCATATTATACCTACTGTCCTGAATACTCTTTATTTTTCTCCGCTTCATAAAATTTGGAGATACTTCCATATCAATACATACAGCTTTTTCATTCCTTTTGATAGGTAAGCCCAAGATCTGTAGTGGGATTTTTTTTTTTTTTTAAGTTCATTTCTTTACTTTGGGAGAGAACACAGGTGGGGGAGGGGCAGAGAGAGCAAAAGAGAGAGAGACAGAGAATCCTATGCCAGCACAGAGCCCGATGCATAGCTCCAACCCACAAACCGTGAGATCATGACCTGAGCTGAAGTTGGATGCTCAACTGACTGAGCCACCCAGGCACCCCATATGTATGGTAGGTTTTAAAAACTGTATTTTAAGAAATTTGAAGAGCCTTCCCTGAGTTTAGGATGTGATCTTAAACAGTGTATTTTTAAAAAATTTTTTTTTTTTTACATTTATTTATTTTTGAGACAGAGTGTGAGCAGGGGAGGGGCAGAGAGAGGGGGGCGGGTGGGGAGACACAGAATCCGAAACAGGCTTCAGGCTCCGAGCTGTCAGCACAGAGCCTGATGTAGGGCTTGAAACCACAAACCATGAGATCATGACCAGAGCCGAAGTCGGATGCCCAGTCGGCTGAGCCACCCAGGCGCCCCTTAAACAGCGTATTTTTTTATTTTCCAGTAGTAAACCAAGAATTAATTTTGTCAGTTGACTCTCCATCTGGGGCAATCTAGATAGGTTTCAATCTGTGCAACCTTTTTTTTATTTTTCCCAGTTTTTTTATTGTTGCAAAATACACATAAAATATTTATCTTCAGCCATTTTTAAGTGTATAGTTCAGTGGTATTAATTTCATAATAGTGTGCAACCATCACCATGATCTATCTCCATAACTCTTTTTATCTTGTAACTGAAACTCGACACTCATTAAACAATAACTCCTTATTCCCCGCTCCTCCTAGTTTCTGACACCACCATTCTATTTTCTATTACTATGACTTTGCTCTCAGTATCTCATATAAGTTGAGTCATAAAATACTTGTCTTTTTGTGACTGGCTTTTCTGCTTAGTATAATGTCATTGAGTTTCATTCATATTGTAGCATATTGGAGAATTTACTTTTTAAGGCTGAATAATATTCCATTGTGGTGTGTGTGTGTGTGTGTGTGTTGTGTGTGTGTCTCATATTTTCCTTATCCATTCATCCATTGGTAGACACTTGGGTTAATTCCACATTTTAGCTATTGCAAATAATGCTGCTATGAATGTGTGTAGGAATCTCTTCAAGACCCTGCTTTGTTCTTTTGAGTATATACCCAGGAGTAGAATTGCTGGATCATATGGTAATTCTATTTTTTTGTTTTTTGAGGAACCACTGTATTATTTTCCACAGTGGCTATACCATTTTACATTACAACCATCAGTGAACAAAGGTTCTAATTTCTCCACATCTGCACAAATACTTGTGTTTTTTTTAATTTTGTTTTTGTTTTGATAGTAGCCATTTTAATCAGTATGAGTTGGTATCTCATTGTAGTTCTGATTTGCATTTCCCTTAGGTTGGCGATGTTGAGCATCTTTTCGTGTACATTATTGGCCATTTGTATACATTATCGGCCATTTGTATATCTCCTTTGGAGAAATGTCTATTCAAGTCCTTTGCCATTTTTTGAATTGAGTTGTTTTTTGTTGTTGTTGAAGCCCCTTTGTTTACACCTCTATGGTCAGAAGCAGCGATCAGAGCACAGATCCCCGATATTTGGAGGATATGGTCTTTTTGCCCACCGTGGCCTGCTGCAGGCAAGCTGCTCCAGGAACACGTGCACAGCTGCCTACCACATGGCTAGGGGTGAGGGATGGGTAGCTGCTACTGTGCTAAGAGCTGAAATTGACCAAAATTAACCACAATATTCTATCCAAGTCTACCTCTGGAAGTTGCAAGCCTTCAGTAGACTCCAGAGTTCCAAAATAGTTGTATCAAGCCGATTCTGCCAATACAATTGTTGTCTAGGTGGGTAGACAGATTCCGGGTACTTGCTCTCTGCCATTTTTCCAGAATCCTCTCTGTGTAATCTTTTGTTAAATGATCAGTGGAAAGTTTCATAGAAGACAGCTGGAGCAGACTGTTTAAAGCTTCTCTTTAAACTGTTTGTTTTCTGTTAAGCAAGGGAAATTCTTTTTACAAATGAGATCTCTTATGGATTCCCAAGATATAAAACAGATAAAAACAGCACTGGCCTGAGTCCCTCCTTCACCGTTACCCATCCGCTCCCCTCCCTTTTTCTTTTTCCCATTTCTAGTCTGAGGAAGCCTCTGTTTGGGTGAAGAAGGGATTGCGTGAACAGTTCAGCATTTCCCAAGATTTGTACTCAGGAATGAATATTAATGATGATGAGTGATGTCAGTAGATACTGAATATAAAAAAAATTCCATAATCAAATTAATTTTGGAAATCCTAGATTAGATAAAGTTAAGCCTCTTTTTTACTGCAAGTTTTTAATAAATTCGTGTGAATTATGAGTCCTCCAAAAGGAAGATAATATATACAACATGTGCCAAACTTCCCTGGTCATCGTTTTTATAAGAAGTATTTTGAAGAATACTAGTGTAAGAAACACATTCCTTTATTCTCCAACAGAAGCTGAGATAAAGAGAAATTGGAGTGAAAAATAGAATCACAGTTCCTTGTGTATAATACAGTATCTTTCTTTTATGCTAGACTGCCTCCTAGATTTGAGACTTGTTTCATAGTGTCGTATACATATACTGTGTAACAAAATCTGTCAGCTGGTTTTGTTGCGTATTGCAGGCTCAGCAGTATGCACAGCGTTTACAGAAAAATAGACATGTAATATGTGATCTCAGAGTATAAGGAAATTATAAACTAAATGGGATGTAACACTTTTTCCCATTCACCAAATAGTATTCAACTGTACTACTTGTTGGTGATAGTGGAGAGGAACACGGACGTGTCTCTTCACACTGAAGTTTAAATCTAATGATACCTGTTAAAGATTAGGAAGCAGTACAAGAGAAGAGTGGATCTTTGGTCACTTGAAACTAAAATCAGTATCAAGGACATTACTGGGGAAACCATTTAAATATTTATATTTTTAGCATACAACTGCATAAGAAATTGAGTTGTTTTCTAATTCTAATTCTTCTTGAAATATGCACTACATTGTCTGGCACTTACACTGAAAATGACAGAAGTTTGAATTCCAAGTTACTTTGTTAGCTTCCAAGGCCTTCACAAATTGAAGTATCATTTAAAATGGACTTTAGCACATTCCTTGGTATGGATGACTCTGTACTCTGACCATATGTTTCCCCCTCATATCTTATTCGATCTATCGGGAAGTCTTCCAAAGATTAAAAAAGAAAAGGGTATAAGATTGTGGAATCTCCATATTGGGGGATTTTTTTCTTTGCCTTGTATTTAAAGGATTGTGTTATGTTAATTGGATAATCTCTGCTATTTAAATACACATGTTTTTGAGATTTTATACTTTTTAATTGCAGTTGATGGAAATACCTGGGCACAAGTGATTGCTTTATACCCAACTCTAGTCGAATGCATCACCTGCTCGTCTGCAGAAGTCTGCTCTGCACTTAAAGAGGCACTCGTTCCTTTTAAGGATTTCATGCAGCCACCAGCATCCAAAGTTCAAAATGGAGAATCTTGACCAGCTATAATAATTTTAAAGAAGAAAGATTATCTAAAGACTGTTTGATCCTCAGTGAGTCTTCTATGAGAAGGACATTTCTTACTACCAATAATTCTTGGCAGCTGTTGTTCGCCTCCTTTAAATTGTACTTACCTGAGTTCAGTAATTCATATTACAAGCTTACATGTCAACAAAGGCTCCTGAGTGAGCAGCGGTGGAAGCCTTTAGTAGGTTAAACTGATGGAGAGTTAGTTAATACTGCAACATACCTGCTACTGTATCTTCAGTTGGTGATTTAAAAGTGAGCTTATGTACAGTTTGTGGTGTATGTGTTAATGATGTACTTTTTAAAAAGAAAGAAAAGATATTTCATTCAGTCAGATTTATTAGGCTGGTGTTTTTGCACCCTTTTTCAAGTACAAATTGTACTAAAATTTTATGCAAGATGGTACTGTAACATTCCATATTATCTATAACCAGCCTTTGTAAACAAAGGGAACTGATAAACTTGTGTGTATAATAAATGGTACAGTTCTGTATAAAATAGTTGCATTTATTATTTAAATTTTTAAAATATTGATAATGTTAAATGCTTGAAGCTGTATTTATTATTAATACAAAATTGTTTGCTTTCATTTTTACTTATAATTTGCCTTCTTAAGCGGCAGGTATGCTTACCATATGATCATGCAGTTATCTTTAGTGCTTATTTTAAATGTATTTACTAGTGACTATTAAACATCTGACCAGAAAGGTCATGTGAACACAGCAGCAAATAGTTTATGATTTGCTGATTTTGCAACTTTGAAATATAGTTATTAGCTTAATACATTGGGATATATTGTAGCATTCTGACTCCGTCATACCTCATTTCTTTAAATATCTTTCCCAGCTTTCACGTAAGTCTGTCTGTTTTTATATTTGGTGTTTGGATTTTAAAGACTTTTCATATTATATTTCTACTGATTTTCTTTTTCTCACTAAGCATTTATCACTGTCTTTGAATTATGATCCAGGCAAGATGATTCCAGATTTCCTAAATTTTGCCTGTGAAGTTTTGTTCATTTCAGTGCTTCATTTTGTAATGTCTTCGCAAGAAAAAAAATAACTATGCCAACCCATAAATATAAAATGTGTGTGTGTTCTAAAACAATGAGAAGTGTATTTTTGGAGACAGTGAAGCATTTAGAAGTACAGTAAACTTTCTGTCATGGAGTGAATTGCTAATTTTGTTTCACTTTTCTTAGTGAAGAAGAAAAATGCTCTTGAGTACATTACTTGTTTCTTAAAAAACTAACCTAGCTTACTGTATTTTTTATTAATGGATTGTGGTATTATCATATTAGTTACATTTGCATAAACATTTATGTGAAGACACAAAGATGTTTAAAACAATGATTAAGAAATCATAATGGTTTCAGTATTATGTTAGTGTGCTGGAAGTCCTTTGATTTTAATAGAATTTATACATTGCAGCCTCTCCAGAATAATTATAAAACTAGGAGAAGATACTAGAATTGAGTAATGAATGAGATACAATTTTGAGGCTGTTGTAATTGTGAAATTATTTAATTTGCACTATTATCTGTAAACATGGTAAGCTTTTATCGAGGAGATATTATTTTTATTTACATGAATTAATGAATTTCTATTTTATAATTTCACCTAAAATTAGGGTAAATTAATATGGCATTTCATAGATTCTGTCTTCAGCATTTTCCTTAAAGTTGTAAAAAAGAAAATACCAAGCTGTGTATTCAGTTTATTTCCTATATTTGGATATGTTACATTGGGAGTTAGAAAGATCTGTGTATCATTGATAAAGTACTGAAATAGACTAACAAGGGTAGTGTGCCAGTTAAGTAACATGTTAAAAATATTGCCATGAATTTACATGAAGTGAAAATGTTTATTCCTGAGAAATAATCGATTGATTGCAATCATAAAAGTTATTCTCCAGTGAAAGTTAAATACAAATCAAAGGTATACAGCATACATTTATATAAGTTGAGTAGTTTTAGTTAATATTGTATTAGCCTTCAATACCAGGACCATTCCCTATAGAGCAAAGCACTGAATGTGTTGATACCATAGAATATGGTAATCGGTGCCAGTCTTAGTGACAAGCAAAGTGGGCTGCCCGCTTGGTGGTATAATTTGGCAGGTTTTTTTCCTCCCAGAATATGTCCTGCCACCCCAGGGGTCACTATCAGCAGTTCATCCCTTGAGTCACACATTCCTCTTAGTCTGCATTTTCTAAGATATCCTGGTCCCTGGGGAGGTTAACACAGTGAGTGCCCTTGTCTTGTTGGTGTGAATTGGGTTCTGTAGTGACCAGAAGAACTGGGCTGTGTGAGATTACTAGATAGTATGACATTAAAAAAGGAAGTTCTCAAGGCTAATATCACTTTACAGCATAGCTGATACTATGACTAGTCCTTGAAGCATTAGTAATAATGTTCTTTGGAACGCATATTATAAATACCATGAGTTTTAAGCCTAATATCATTTTTTTTTCCACTGGCCATGCCTTTCTTAATATAGATTGTCAGAGGGCAGGTATAATCCAACATCAGATTATAGTCCTTCCGTAACTTTTTTCCATTATAAAAGAAACAAATTTTCAACTTGAATAACTTACTTTTTATTTTCCTACAATCCTACCACTGCCAAAAAGGAAAAGAAAATAGGTAATTTTGTAGTGTCTCATTTAGTATTTCTGTATAACTAGTGTTAAAGTTTTGTTAGTTTTACTGAATAAGTAACACTTATTAGGAGCCTGTAGCGGCTAAAAGAAAAAGAAAATGCATGAAAGTCTGGCCAAGAGAAAACCACTTTCACTTGCTTTCATTTTTTTAAATTCTTTTTAATGTTTTTATTTATTTTTGAGAGAGAGAGAAAGAGAGAGAGCACAAGAAGGGGAGGGGCAGAGAGAGAGGGAGACACATAATCTGAAGCAAACTCCAGGCTCCAACTGTCAGCACAGAGCTGGAAGCGGGGCCCAAGATCATGAACCTGAAGCGGGGCCCAAAATCATGAAGATCGTGACCTGAGCTGAAATTGGACGCTTAACCAACTGAGCCACCCAGGCGCCCCATCACTTGCTTTCGTTTTTAATTTTATTGTATTGATAGCTATGTTGTTTCTTTCCTGTTTTCCCCCTATTCTTGCTATAATCCTTAAGTTATGTTTAGCACCAGAAGGAAGAGATGAACGATTTACACATGTATTTTATTCCGAAGAGTAACATTCATTTAAATTAATTCTATAACAAGCCAGTAACAACTAGGTTGTCTTTTCTCGCTGTAACCTTAGAGTAAGCATTTTGCTTATTGTCACAGTTTGGTAGCACTAGTCCCAGGTGACCCTAAGGCCAAAGGATCAGTTGTGAAACTGAGGGTGTGGGGCGCCTAGCTGGCTCAGTAGGAAGAGCATGGAACTCTCAATCTCAGGGTCGTGAGTTCAAGCCCCACATTGGGTGTAGAGGTTACTTAAAGTGAGGGTGAAACAGCATAGTGTAGAAAACAACACAAAAGTATTAATGAGGTTGTCATTTTTATACTCATGTTACTGAAAAACAGTTTATTATACAGTGACCTAATATAACATAGTCTTCCCAAATGTACAATAATTCAGATAGGCAGCCAAATCCTCAAGAGACTACCATAGGTGATAGTACAAGTAGAATGCTCTCAGGAACCCACCTGCCTGTGATTGCTGTACAACTTAATGTTGGTGATTTAGAAGCCATAGATATAATGTCCAGGCCAGGACATTTTATTTTTATTTTATTTTATTTTTTTAATTAAAACTACCATGGATGTGGACAAAAATAGTCTTATGAAAGTATTGCCAGCAGCCTAGTATGTCCTTTAGATGTCTACAGATTAGGTTTGACATTATGGCAGATAGGCTGACCTTGTATAAACTACCACATTTCACTGTGCTTCATGTTGCTGAGTTGTATATCAGAGTGCATTTTACTTTTTTTTTTTTTAATTATTGTTGATGATAACAGGTGTTCATACTACAGTGTGTTAGTGATTTTTGTATTATGGGAAAACAGTTTTTAATACTTCAAAAACACTTAAATTGCATTTTTTGTATAAGTAGAGTAGTGCTTTCAATTTGAAATTTTTTATGGATTGGGAAAGAAAGTCTTTGTATCTTGATTTATGTAAAAACTATTTCATAGAAGTTCGGTAAATACCAATTTCTTACAAATCTAGTTAATTCATTTTGAGTGCACTAACAGTGTTTGCTCTCTTTAAAAGAGCTCCCAGTGAGTCCTCTTGTGAATATAAACACTCTTAGTAATCTTGACTTAGTTACCTTTAGGCATGTGTAAAGGGGCCCCTGGCTGGCTCAGTTTATAGAGCACATGACTCTTGATCTCAGAGTCCTGAGTTTGTGCCCCATGTTGGGCATAGAGTTTACTTAAAAATAAAAAACAACAATAACAAAACAATCCAGTAAATCATAACTTGAGGCACGTGAGCTTTTCAAGGCTTCTATTATCATCTGTAAAGCACAGGTGATAATCAATGAGTTACTAATTCTTTGGAGAAAAATAATACATGGTTTGAACTTAGATTTGATTTCATAATGATATTGTTAGGTTAACTATTAAAATTGTTTGATAAATTTATTACTCTATAATAAATTTGACTATATATTTTTCTCTCGTTTTCTCCTGCATTACTTTCTTTCCTTCTCTTTCCCTTTCTTTAAAAAATTCTATGTTTACCTTATCTTCTTTTTTAATACATTCTCCCCAGTTTTTCTATTTTTCATTCCTCTTTTATTTGCTGCCTCTTCTGTTCCAGCTCTTCCTTTAATTTCACCTATACTTTGTTCAAAAGAAGCAGAGCTATTAGTGGTAGAACCACTGCCAACTGCCTTTTTATTAAACGATATTTGGGAAATACCTTCTGCTTTGGCCACTGTTGCATTTTTGCAAAGGTGAAGTCTCCCTGCTATCTCAAAATAGCTGAACAAGTTGTAGTAATGACTGTAGCTTCTACTATCTTTCTGAAACCACAGGGTTCAGCAGCCAGGATGCCCACAAATGGGATTGCTATGAATATGATGAATTCAGCTAAACCTGGAACAATCATGTCTTTTCTGTTACATGGAGAGAGATTATACCACTTTTCTGAAAGAGAGTCTTTAAAATCTGTTTAAATGAGGTTTTAAAAAATTATTTGGTTTCTTTTGGAGAGGGCTTTTTCTTTGTTTTTGGAGGCAAATGCTTTGAGCTATTTTAGATTTATGTTATCTAAATATTGTTTACTTTCAAAAAAACTTGAGGCCGCACGTTGCCCACATATTTCAGCTGTTTCTAATTTTCTGTGGCAAAACAGTATTCTTCAGAGAAGAGCCACAGTGTTACAGTACTCATCTCCAAGTCTTTATAGAGTATATTTGGTATCCCTGTGCTTAGTGCTTACAGTGACACAGAGGTCAGTTGAAACATTCTTAATTACATTTTAGGATTGATTCTAATCCCTCAGGTAAGAAAAAAAAAATTATTTTACCTTTGAATTCTGAGATCATTTCCAGTTGCTGCAAATGTAGTTACATCGAGTTTTATTTTAAACTAACATTCAATAGAGTGCAACCAGGGGAAGATCTGCTAAACCATGGCATTATTAGGAAACTATTGCAATATAGTAACTCATTTCTGTGAAGTCTTACTAGATGGGAGAAAAATTCCAAGATTGTAATATTGCAATCTTATTCTTTTTATCTAGAAAAATCAAATAAAATATTAGGCTTCAGACCCAACTGTGCAAATTGCATTTGCTTTCCAGCTTTTACTACCTCTGTGTCATAATTTTAACACATAACATACAACTCCTGTCTCTTAAGGCAGTTACCATATGGTGTTTATGTCAGACTGGATATATTTATCTAATTTTGTGAGATTCTTTTTTAGCTCCCAACACAGTTCTTGAAAGTAATACCGCTGTTGTTACACTTTCTCCTTACAATTTTTATGTTGTTGAGACGTATCAGTTATGTATTATAATCATGAAGTCTCTTGGCCTCAAACCCAAGTTTTCTTTGTGGCCTAGGATATATTTTTCACAAAAACTGCATAGTTATAGCTGTGATTGCATAGATTTTTAATTTGCTTTACAGTTACCACTCAGCACGATTCTAGGTTTTTTAATTATGTTCCAGCACTACTAGTTTTCTCAGTGTAACTTAAAATCATAACTACTTTCAGAATTTACTTCCAGATCTTGCAAATGTTTCATTTTTTTCGTTAATGTACTTTGTGTTTGCTTTCTCATCCCCACTAGGTTCAACACTTTAGAGACACCCCACGTAATTGACTCTGGTTAAAGACTTCATAAGTAATGATTCAATATGTTTAGGATGGCTTACATATATGGTCATTTTGGAAAAACTTTCATAGAATAATGGAGATGTGTTTTGAGAGCTTTGTTGAAACTATTAATGTGTAAAATAAAGATTAAAAGAACATCTAGTCAGAAGAACATTATGAAGTATCTCTCAGCAGTTTGGAAAGAAAATAGATGTAGAACTTTGTGTAAAAATTCTAGGTCAAGTGAAAAACAACCCTTATGTGGTTTAGACTCTTTTAATCTTTTATTTTGTATATTTATGTTTAATTTAGTGAGGCTAATATTGAAATGGCCTATCTATAGCAATGTCAGACTATTCCTCTACTTCTCAAAGAAAAATAGTTTGTTTTAAAGTTTCTTTTTTGAGAACCTGAGTTGTGTGATAAGTGTATGATACTGAAAAATGCCTACATAGTACTTACAGCAATTAGGTATAGTTATAATACATTTTCTAATTTCTCTTAATCATCATTTCTGGAGTACCTCGTATATGTCAGCCAGGGCTTTACCTATAATTCCTTTTAATCCTCACAGCACTCCTACAAGGAAGGTTTTATATATTATACTCCTTTTACAGAGGAGGAAGTCAGGGTTTAAAGGCTGAAGTGACTTGCCTAAAGACATAGTCTGTGCATTAGCATGTCCTGCTTCAAACGCAGTTTTTTTCCACTACAACATGCTAGTTGCACAGCTTACAAAAAATATTCTCCATTAAAATTCAAGTCTTACTAAAATAAATCTAAAATACTTTTCAGGCAATTACTATTTCTATGGATAGGAATTGGGACGTAACAAAGAACTTGAAATAGTGTGAAAAAAGATTTGCCTAATGGCTATGACCTCCAGAGCTGCGTTGGACTTTTATTATTGTACGGGACAGTTTAAAACATCTTACTGATTTGTAGTTTGTTATAAGAGGTTTCATTATAGTGATGAAGAGCCCAGAGTGTGGGGTCAGACTCTAGTTCAAATCCCTGCTCTGTTGTTTACTAGTGTGTGATGTTGGGCAAGTTAATTAATCTGTTTTGTTTTTCTCATCTGTAAAATGGATTTAACGGTGGTGTTTAACTCATAGGAGTTGCTTATTAGGATTTAAAAAGGAGTGTTGTAGGGGCGCCAGGGTGGCTCAATGATTGAGTGTCTGACTCTTGGTTTTGGCTCAGGTCATGATTTCACGGTTTGTGGGTTCGGGCCATGGGTCAGGTTCTAGCTGACAGTGTGGAGCCTGCTTGGGATTCTCTCTCCCCCACTCTCTCTATCCCTCCCCCACTATCTTTCTCTCAAAAATAAACTTTTTGTGTTTTAAAAGAGTACTGTAAAGCACTGTCCCTGGCACCTAGGTCAATGTTATATAAATTAAATATGCTTTTGATACACAACATTCCAAGAAATGAGTAGAAAACCCATGCCTTCTCACAAGACCCCTTTTTTTTTTTGCCTTTTATTGGACAACCACTGTGTATTAAGAACTACTGTATGCTTACATCTGTGTCCTTGCTATATGCGCAAAGTCATTGGAAGCTCTCAGGTGCTTATAGCTACTTGAGGAAACCACATACATAAAATAATACAAGACCATATATGAAGTACTTGTGTCCATGATATTTTAGTTCCTTTTATTTGTTAGGCATTAGGTTAGTCTCTGCCCTCATGGAATTCAGTTCTGCAGGAAATACAGGTCTTTAACAAGTGTGCAAAGTACTGTGAAAGACAAGTACAGATTAATACGCAGTCATAAAGTAGGGAACCTTAGCCTAGTCTTGCGTGGCTTAGGGTATTATCGCTGTTAGTATTCAGAAGGAAAATCAATTAAAAAGAAAGAAAAGGCTTGATGTTAGAAATAGAATTTTCAATGGGCTTTGAGGGTAGGTAGATTTTTTTTTTTTTTTTTTTTTGCATGGGTCCAAAGAATATTTGAGGGTATTTCAGGTAAAAACAAATAATGTGAGCAAGGCATATCTGTGAAATATGAGAAAACTGATAGTACATTTCGGTGTGTTGTGTGAACCAGGATTGACTGTGAGGGATTGAGGCCCATTGATGGACATTCTTTGAAAGCCATGCAGACTAGATTTCAGATGGCAGAAGCTTGGAGTGATTATTTTTAAAAGTAAATTATAAAACTAAGGAAGATAAACTTGCAGTTATAAGCAGGATTGAGTTGAGGGAATATAGAGCAGGGAAAGCTAAGGTAGAAGCTGTTGCACTTTTCCTGCTGTGCGGTCATGATGAAGGATTGATAAGCTGAGGGCAGTCACACTGGGAAAGGATGGTAAAATTCTGAGTATTATGGCTGGAGCAAAGAAAGCTGATAACAATACATTGTGTCTGGATGATGAGTACATTGGTGTCAGCACTGTCAAAAATGGGTTAATTGTGGAAAGGAATCAGGTGCAATTGAAGTAGTGTAATGACTAAATTTAGTTGGAAACTTGATTGCTCTAATGTATTTGTATCCTGTAAGCCAAACAATTGACCATTTGAATTTGAAATCCTGTACTATTAGGACATATGCCATTTGCTATGATGCAGAATAATGTGGTTGACTGTGCACTGAATGAAAAGTGGATTGGGCCATGGCAGCCCAATCATTGCTTATCAGGACAGGGTGGTACCAATCATAATGAAACTATTAGTCAAGTTTCTGCAGACTTCCTGGTAACCATCACTGTGATGCATAGTCGAATTTCTGCTCTTGTCAGGTAAAGCATTTAACTGCAAGTGGTTCTACATCTGTACAAAACCAAATACATAAAAATACATAAACACATACACAAAATACGTAAGTACATAAATGTTATTAATTGGAACTATTTCACAGTGACAACAGGCAAACTACCTTTAGCGGTTGCTTTAAAAACACCTATAACGGGGCGCCTGGTTGGTTCAGTCAGTTAAGCGTCCAACTTCAGCTCAGGTCATGATCTCCCAGTCAGTGAGTTCAAGCCCCATGTCAGGTTCTGAGCTGTCAGCACAGAGCCTGAAGCCTGCTTTGGATTCTGTGTCTCCCACTCTGCCCCCCCCCCAACATTCTGTCTCCCCATTAAAAATATGTTTTTAAATTGCTTATACTAACATTGAGATCTGTTAGTGGACACAGTCAAGTGTATTTTATTTTCTGAATTTGCATATTACAAATGTTATTTTGAATCATGTCAGGCAGGACTTGTTATAATTTGAAGACTTGTTCTTCATGAACTTGTGTTCCATCACTGATTAAGTGTAGAGAGCAGAAACGAAAAGGCCATGCTATGTAATCTTTACTTTGCAATGAGCCTCTTGACCGAGAGGATCTTTTATTCAAAATAATAATGTAGTTTTAAGGGGGGGGGGGGGGGGGGAGCGGGGGGAGCTTACTCTTTCAAAAAGGAATTATACATGAATGTCCCTTGCGCATTGTTACCATATTTTAGTTTGTGCCGCAGTCCCAAGTTTGAACAGTTTAATTCCTCCATTCCTTACTTTTGTTATGTGTAGTCAGTATTTGAGAAGCGTGATTATTAACAGGGTACCCAGATTTAACAGATAAAAATATAGGATGCCCAATTAATCTGAATTTCAAACAATTGTTTTTAAGTACAAACATTAAAAAACTATTCGTTTACCCGAAATTCGAATTTAATTGGACGTTCTGCATTGCATTGGACAAATTCTGCTCCATTGTTCTTTCAAATGATTTAACTTCCTACAAAAATCTCTGTATGTGAGGCAAAAAGTAACTTGCCTGGACCAACAGCACATGAGGCTCACGGCAGGCGGCCTTCTCCCAAACTTGGCCTTTAAAAAAACAACAAAAAAAACCACCCAGAAGTCCTAGGAGCGTGCGCATTAAAGCGAGCCGTGAGCAGCTTTCCCGCCGGTTTTCTGCGAAATGCAGCACAGTGGCCACCCGCGGGGTGGAGCGCAAATGGCCGTGTCCTTGCGGGATAGGAAAGGAGGTGCCGGAAACTTTGAACCCCGGCCAGAGTACAACGTGTCCACTTAGACGGCGGTAAGTGCCGCCATTTTCTTTGCGGGCAAAGATCGGGAGAAGTTTCGGGCGCCACCTTGCCCCGTTAAGCGGATTGGGGCGGGAGGAGGGGGCAAGGCTCGCGGCCTCAGCACTATGGTGACGTGGGATTCGGGTCCCCCCTTTTGGGGCTGATTTCTAGTGACACGTCGAAACTTGCCAAGGCGGGGAAAGGGGACGCCGCCTCTGTCCCGGATGTAAGATGGCGGCGCGGGGGTCGGCCTGGCGGGGCAGTCACGTGGTAGGGAGTAGCGCGCGAGCCTCCTTAAGTGATCTCTATGGTTCGTCCGGACGCACAGGAGCAGCGGAGCGCGAGACGGGCCGTGTCCCCGCGCGCGCAGAGCCACCGCCGCTGCCACCCAACACGTCGCCCGGCTCGGTTTCAGTTTTACGGGGCTTTTGTTTTATTTTCGCCTCTGCAGAGGTGTACGGGATATCCCCGAAGGGTGCCGGTGAACGGGTGGCCTCGGGACTTCCGGGCTATGACTTGGTTGCTGTCGCGGCGCCGGAGCCGGCGTCCTCCGCGGGAAGCGCCCCGGGCGCTCGCCCGAGCGGAGAGCCGGCTGGGCGCCGAGTGTGGGGAGCGTGGCGGCGGCAGGGGGCCCAGGCGCTTGGCCCGGCCTCCGCCCAGCCCCCACCGCGGGCTCGGAGCGGGGAGGGCCGCGGGCGGTGCAGCGGAGACGTGGCGGGAGCTTGGCGGGGACTGTCCGGAGCTCCTGGCGGGCGTCGGGCAGAAAGCGGGAGCGCGGCTTGCTGCCCCAGGGACCGTCCGGATCGCGCTGGCCTCTGGCTGCTCTTTTGCCGCCCATTTCCTGCTTTCGAGCGGCCCAGGGGACGCGCTCTCCTCGGGCGGCGGAGGAAGCGGCTGCCTCCGTCAGGACCCCTCCGCACCTTTTCTCTTAGCAGAACGGTCGGCCACGCAGAGGACGCGCCGCCCCGGCGCCACCTCTGCCTCTGGTCGCCGGCGCTCTCGGGGCGCGCCCGCGGCGGCCGAGCGGCGCGGCGCTGGGCGGGGTCTCCGGGCGCGGAGGGGAAGGGCCGGGGCGCCGGCCCGACGTCGCGGCGAAAGACTGAGGAGCGCCGCGGCCGCTTCGCTCGCCCTCGGCGTGGTCCGCTGCGTCCCCGACACCATGGCCCTGGCTGAGGTAGTAGTTTGTGCTGTTGGTCGGGTTGTGACATTGCCCGCTGTGGAGATAACTGCGCAAGCTACTGCCTTGCTAGTGCTGGTGATGCTCAGCGCCGCGGAGGACAATGGCTGGGAATCCCCTTTGTTTTCCGGGGCGCGGGGATGGCCCGCGGAGCCCCGGCGCGGAAACCGTTAGTTCTGCGTGTTCCCGGAGGGAGGAAGGAATTGCGGGGAGAGGGGCGGGCGTGCTGGCGCGTTTTTGTAGAGGTGGGAAAGAGCTCTGCCTTGGACTCGTTCTTTACTCCAGAAGGAAGGAAGGAAGGAAGGAAATCGTGCAAGACGTTAACAGATAACTTTTCCACCCTAAATCTCTTTAATGCTTCTTTTAGCAGTCGGTGCAGGAGTGTTTACCTATTTGACTTCATTCTGTAGGTGGGAGTGGAGTGGGCTGCCCTGTCGGGCAGAAGTGGTATTGGGGGCAGAATAGTAGACCCGTTAATCATAAAGTTTATGTCTTAACCTTTAGAATGTGATTTTTTGATATATTCCCTCAGTAAATTTAAGAGTGTTTAAAATGTAAACCTAAAGCTATTAAAAGTTTCTCTTTAAACTTTGTTTGCAACTCTTTGAATGAGAAGATTGAATTTATAGTTCAGTGTACTATGGAGATTTTTTTTAAATGTGTGAGACAAATAAATTTTTTCTACAGTGTGCTGTGGCTTTTTTCCCCCCCCCCCCCATTTTCTTTTTAGTTTAACTGCGGGCGGGGGGGGGGGGCTACAATTCTGCTGGTGTTTTGTGTGGTTTCTTGGGTAAGTTTTTAGTGAGTGGTTTGTTTTTTTCTTTTTGGTTTTTTGATCCTCATACTTTTTAGTTTATGTCGTTGCATTTTTACTATGGGAGGAAAGGATCTCGGTAGGAATTAAAAGGATGGTTTCTGGATACCTTGGGCTTAAAATTTAATAATGCCCATTTCTTGTGAAGTACAACTAATTCAAATAGGAAGCACAGGATATGTAGAAAGAAAATGTAGTTCGGATAACTAGGGAAATTCCTTGATATTTTAAATGCCCTGAAGTTAGATAATTGTATTTAAAGTTTTTTAATTTACTGAGATAAATCAGTGGTAAATTTTAGCACTTAATACTGGTTTTGACTTTACAGAATCAGCTTTGAATATAACGTAATCACAAAATGCAGTGTTCTCTGGTTTAATATTTGATGCTTCATTCGGGGAAAAAAGGCAGTTCTTCACAAGAAAAAAAGGTTACATAAGGAGAAAAAAATCTAAACCAACTAAATTCTTCTTGTTCACTTCAATAGGAATGTGATGCTTTTGTAATTCAAAAGTGATCTAATAAGTGTGCCTTGATTTGGTTTGGTTTAGTTTTGAGAGATAACCTTAATCTGATCTCATCTGGATGGAGCTGCCTCATTGTGGGAAGGACAGTAAAGAACCTTATGTTGAATCTTAACATGCAGAAAATACTTGAATGTTGGTTCTTTGAGCTTGTTTTTCTAGATATGAAAGACCAGTTTAAATTCAGGACTTTATTAAGTGCCAGGGTGGTAGTTCAAATCTTGATTTATGGAGAAACTAATAATAAAATTCTAATTTCACTGTGATACTTTTCATTTTCCAAGACCCTTCATTCAGCCAGCCAAGCTCATCCTCATCCAGCAGTGGTCATCCTCTTGCCCACTACACCGGGTAACCTTTTACAGAGGACCAACAGTTGTTAATCTGTACACCAAAGTATTACAGATTCTGCTGGCAATTTGTTGAACTTTAAAGTGGGTCAGCAGATAGGAAACTACCATACAGATACAATGTTCATAGTTTATCCTCTGCGTTTTTAAAGAAAAAAATTTTTTTAACGTTTATTTATTTTTGAGACAGAGACAGAGCATGAACAGGGGACGGTTAGAGAGAGGGAGACACAGAATCTGAAGCAGGCTCCAGGCTCTGAGCTGTCAGCACAGAGCCCAACGCGGGGCTCGAACTCACGGACCTTGAGTGAGATCATGACCTGAGCCCAAGTCGGATGCTTAACCGACTGAGCCACCCAGGCGCCCCTATCCTCTGCTTTAAAAGTAAATTCATCCAAAACTATGTATTGCCCAATAATAGGAACATTTTTGAGGTACTTCCTGCCATGTTATTCTTGTTTGCTAAATTATAAGAGAATATACTGCTCCCAGCTGACTTACTTTTGGTACCATGGTTCTATTTATGCTATAATCTCCAATTGAAAAAGCAATATCAGCCTTTCACTTGCATATTCCTCTGTACACCAGAGAAAATTACCTATTGAACATTTTTTGACCGTTGACAGTGTCCTACAAGATGAATTTGCCTTATCAAAAGTACAACTTAACAATTTTTTTTTTTTTTTTTTTTTAATGTTTACTTATTTTTAAGAGACAGAGGGAGACACAGAATCCAAAGCAGGCTCCAGGCTCCTATCTGTCAGCACAGAGCCCGACGCGGGGCTTGAACTCACAAACCATGAGATCATGACCTGAGCCGAAGTCGGGCACTTAACCGAGGGAGCTGTCCAGGCGCCCCCAAATTTGGTATTTTTGACATTTACTTGGCACAATTAACTTTTTCGTTAAAGACCTGTTTTCAAGCATTTAAGTAATTTGCATTAGCAAAAACCACTGATGGGAAAGAATAAGGCAGTATTTTGGGTGCCTTTCTCAAGTTTTCTAGCAAAGGAAAGCTGGGTTATGGTAATGCCATTTTAATGTCATCCTCAATTACTGGAAACATAGATGTTACTGTATATGGGACATCTGGGGAAGATTCTTTGGAAACAGTTTTGCTTTAAATGCCCCAACGTTAAAAGTTTCTGATTTAGTCTTATATATAAAAACTGTGTTAATAAGCTGTTTAAATATATAATTGCCTTGGGGCTCAGTTGGTTAGGTGTCAGACTTGATTTTGGCTCAGGTCATGATCTCGCAGTTTCATGAATTTGAGTCCCTCGTGGGGCTCTGCACTGACAGCACAAAGCCTGCTTGGTACTCTTCCTCTCTTTGTGCCCATCCTCCGGTTGCACAGTCTCTCTCAAAATAAATAAACTTAAAAAAAATTTTAAAAATATAATTGCCTTCTGTCAGGTAGGCATGACTGCTCAGCATGGGTGCGCTCAAGATATAGTGTGTCTTGTGCAGTAACCCCAAAAGAATTGTTGGCAAAGGAACCTGACAGCAGAGATTAGCTCTTCACTGTATAGGAACAAGGTGCCAAGAAAGCGGTGAGATTTCATTGTAACTACACATTCTCTCTCCATATTGTCTGTTACACTCCACTGTCTTAGTGGTAAAGAAACCTGACCAGAGAGTTGCTTTACTTACCTCACTGAATACTCCTCTGTAATTTCTGCAACAAAAGCAAAATCATCGTCAAAAGTTAGGCCAGATTAGTTACATCCAAGAGGAGAATTATGACTATTTTTGTAAAATCTAAAAAGCCATTGGAATCATTAAGACCCAGATAATCAAGGCAAAAATATTAAAATCACCTGAATGGTTGTCTAATGCAATTCATTAAGTGTTTTTGTTAGATCATTATGGTTGGGCACCATGGGGAAAGCAGAAAAATCATATGGCTAGGTCACTGCCCCAAAGGATCATGCAGTTAGAAAAGATAGACCATGAAGTGCTTAATCAAAATGTGGGCAGGTGGGAAAAACATTCGTGACCTAGTTCACTTTTGAGACCTGTGGAAAAGTGGGTGAAAGCTGAGGGGAGAGACCTGTCGAGCACTTAGAATAAATAGATGTTGTCACTTAGGTCTCTTGATTAAGTGTATTGGCTTCAGTAGATGGGTGGAATTGGGATGTTGGAGGTGAGTGATAGAGTTGTAGTTGGTATTGAGTGGTAGTCTAGGTGGCTGACCCTTGAGTTGTCTGCTAATATGCTGGGGCTGTTAGTTGAATTAGTCCAAGAGAAATACTAGTTTGACAGTGAATAACAGTGTGCTTTCTCATGTCAAGTTGAGAGTTCTGTATTTTTGTTTAAGTTTTCATTTTACAGTTACCTTTTTTAAAAAGCGCTGTTTGGTTGGGATGTCATGGAATTGTGCCTCCCAGACTTCTGGCTACTAAATTTGAATAGGATCCTTTTAAGCTGCGGTGTTGACACCCAGCAGTACGAAGTTGCCCTTTTAATTATATCAGATATGAACAAACCTAAGACAGAAGTTTTGTGTTAGTTTTAAAGGATAAAATCTTAGTTCTTTCTTCTTAATCAACTTCAGACATCACTTTCAGAAAACACACCATTTGCCTCCAGTTGGTTTCAAATTCTTTTGCTTCTGTCATAATTGAGTGTTTTATCACAAAGATCCAGGTTTGTCAGAAGGCCAAATGGTGTCAAATGTCAGAATAGTCAAGTAAATTAGAGACTAAAAAGTGTCCATAGACATTGGCAATTTAGATCATTCATGTAGTTGTAATGCTCTGTTTTATAAGTGAGCGATCCCTAACTGCTCTCTGGTTGAATAACAAGCTACAATTAATATGTGTTTCATACCCTTTGAACATAACAGAAAAGTATTGATTCGGAGGTTGCTGTTTCAATATTCTGCACATGGGCGTGCCTGGATGGCTTAATCGGTTAGGTGTCTGACTTCGGTTCAGGTCACAATCTCATGGTTTGTGGGCTTGAGCCCCACATCGGGCTCTGCGGACAGCCCAGAGCCTGGAGCCTACTTCAGATTCTGTGTCTCCCTCCCTCTCTCTCTCTGCCCTCCCCCACTGGTGCTCTGACTCTCTCTCAAAAATAAACATTAGGAGCACCTGGGCTCAGTTGGTTAAGTGTCCCACTTCAGCTCAGGTCATCATCTCACAGCTCATGAGTTTGAGCCCTGCGTCGGACTCTGTGCTGTCAGAGCCTGGAGCTGGCTTCGGATTCAGTGTCTCCCTCTCTCTCTGCCCCTCCCCTGCTTGCACTGTGTCTCTCTCTCTCTCAAAAATAAACATTTAAAAATAAATTTAAAAATGTTTCTTAAACATATTCTGCACATGATATATTCAAAAGCACTTAAAAAAAATTTTTTTTAACAAGTATTCATTTTTGAAAGGCAGAGCATGAATGGGGGAGCGGCAGAGAGAGAGGGAGACACAGAATCCAAAGCAGGCTCTAGGCTCTGAGCTGTCAGCCCAGAGCCCGATGTGGGGCTCGAACTCACGGACTGCGAGATCATGACCTGAGCTGAAGTCAGCCACTTAACCGACTGAGCCACCCAGGTGCCCCTAAAAGCACTTTTTAACCAAAAAGCATTATATAGATACAAGCAATGGGCTAACTGTAGTAATGGTAACACTGACTTAATGTTACCCGAATAGATGGCAGAAAGAGCTGACTAAACTCTAAAAAACAGGGGCATCTGGGTGGTTCAGTGGGTTGAGCATCTATCTGACTCTTGACTTTGGCCCAGGTCATAATCCCAGGGTTGTGGGATGGAGCCCCAAGTTGGGCTCTGTGCTGAGCATGAAGCCTGCTTAAGACTCTCTACGTCTGCTGCTCTCAGACCCCACTGGCAAATGTTCTCTCTCAAATTAATTAAAAAATAATTACCCCCCCCCACAAAAAAATCTGAAAAAGAAGTAAGCTAATAGAAATATATTTTCCCACTTAAAAAATGTTTATATACTATTTAATAAGACTTTAGGTGAATTGTGAGAATACGAATCCTATCTCCCTTTTAGTTCTTTAGTGAATGCAACTCATACAAAATAACTATTCTAGGTAAATCCATTCATTCATTTTATTTAACAAGTATGTTGAGTGCTTACTATGTAGCAGGCACTAGGGCTGCACAGAAGACTAAAATGAACAAATCTTTGCCTTTAACGGGATGTGTATTCTAATAGGAATAGATCTGAATAATAATAACAAACACATAGGGAACCCTATCTATGGGCCACTTGGGTTGTTTGCAAACTTGAGTCCCCCTCAGGTACCTACTCTAGAGCCCTTGCTCCAGAAACACTAGTGATATTGTGGTTGTGTTTAAAAAAAAAAAAATTCCCGGGGTGCCTGGGTGGCTCAGTTGGTTAAGCATTTGACTCTTGATATCAGCTCGGGTCATGATCTCACAGTTTCCTGGGATTGAGTTCCAGGGTTGAGCTCCGCATCAGGCTTCACTGCTGAGAGCTTGCTTGAGATTCCCTCTGTCTCTCCCCTACTCATGAGCGCTCTCCCTCTTTCTCTTTCTCTGTCTCTCAAAACAAAAAAAGTTCAGTCCCACCAGAGGAATGCAGACTGTGATATCTGGCTTTGCCATCTTTTTTTTAATATGTCTCCACAAGACAGTCAGGTATCACATATTAGGGTGGACATTCTAAATGTTGTAAAGAAGCAGGAATGCACTGAGAGTAGGATGTGGGTCTGGCCTCAGAGAATGCACATCTCTGGAATAGATGCGTTGTGACCGTACAAGTAATGGACAGTGGATTACGAGCCTTCCAGGGACTGAGTACAGGAGAGAAAGGATCGAGTATTTATTCTGCCTTAAACAAACTACACCGCAGGGTAACTAAATGGTTGTGAGGGACATCTTCTCGTTATAGCATAATTCCAGCTTAAAGATAAAGATGGTATGATAGTAGTAGGACGTTAACATTTACAAGAGCTAATGAACCCAGCTAGGATTCTTCAATGGCTGTTAAAACTATTAAGTGAGATGCTGATGGGGAGCTATTTAGTGCATGGATCAGGCTGACAGCGCCTGAACCTGCTGACCAGTCTTAACATTGCAAAAACAGACATCTAGACATTCTGTGTCCCCGGAAGTGTTGCAGTAGAGGTACAGAACCACATCCGTGAAATTCAGGTAATTGAACTTGACTGTGCTCAGGCTGGTAGACCTGACTACCGGTTTACTGGAAATTTAAGATAGACGAACATGTTAAATCACCACAGGGTGCAATTAGCAAAACACACACTGGTAAATTCTACATGACAAATGACCTGATCTTTGAGGAAAAAAATTTCAAGAAAAAAGGGAGAAGAAACCTATAGGTTAAATATGACTTTTTTGTTGTTGAAATTACAACTTTTGTAGCAACTCACTATGGCTAATATACATACAACATAGGAAATAACATGATTATTAATATCATGTCACATCAAAACCAAGAAGAGCTTAAACAGTCAAGATGTGGAGGATAAACAAGCTTCTGTGTACTTTTTGTTTTTCTCTGGTGCATCTCTTCTGGCCCCTCTGTATCCACACAGACGTTTTTCTTTTTAGTTTTAAAAACCTTTTTGAATTTGGGGCACCTGGGTGGCTCAGTCAGTTAAGCTGCTGACTCTTTATCTCCGTTCAGGTCATGATCTCACATTTGTGAGTTAGAGCACAGACCCTGCTTGGATTTCTGTCTCTCCCTTTCTCTGCCCGTCTCCAGATATGCTCCCTCTCTCTCTCTCTCAAAATAAATAAACTTAAAAAAAAATCTTTGTGAATTAAGGGGCATATCTTCAAACATTCCATGTAAAGAGATGACTGGTGTCAACATCTGATTCCTTCATACCCATAACTGACATCTCCTTGGAGAGCACATAAGATGTTCTGGGCTGAAGTCATCATCTGGTGGACCGACTAGAGACGTCCAGCCTCACTCCTATATAATTTTTCTTAATTATGACTCCATTTTTCTCATGTAATAGGACTTTCATTTTTCTCTGTCCTTCATTTTACTAGCTCATGTATTACCTTAGGCATTCAGTGCAGTTTGTGTGTTTTAAAAAATTGAGGTATGATTGACATATGACATTAGCTTCAGTTGTATAGCATTACAATTCCATGTCTATATATGACGAACACCAGGGTAAGCCTAGTTAACATCCCTCACCATACATAGTTACATACAAAATTTTTTTTCAGACTTAACCAACTGAGCCACGTAGGTGCTCTGACAAGAACTTTTAAGATTTCTCTTTCAGCAACTTCAAGAATACAGTACAGTATAATTAACTGTAGTCACTATGCTGTACATTAGATTCCCAGGACTTACTTATTTTATAACTGGGTGTTTGTACAGTTTGTCCCCTTCACCTATTTTTGTCCATGCCCTGCTTCTGTCACCCACTAATCTGTTCTCTGGATCTATGAGCTGTTTTGTGTGTTTGTGCGTGTGTATTTTAAGATTCCATATATAAGTGAGAT